>NC_056728.1:595137404-595269904 GCF_019279795.1 Protopterus annectens
CACTGGATCCTAGTCAACAAAGCCCCATCACTCTTACCTAGCAGGCTGCTTACCTGACAGCCTTAGTGACCACTCCCCCACTTTCCTAATTTGGCAACACACACACAGTCTCAAGCCCATTATCCACAGGCAAATACGGAACAAGTCCAACTTCAACCCCAACTCCATCTCCTCCCTGCAAAAAATTAACTGGTCAACACTAAAATACCTCAACCTAGATGAGTCTGTCCACTTCTTCAACAGTACCTTCCTCTCCATCCTAAACACCCATGCTCCTGTAAGAAATGCCAAAGTCAGATCCAGGCGTGCCCCATGGTTACAAAAGACCACCAGAACCCTAATGAAATCCAGATATAGGGCCTGGGAGCACTGGCAACTAACAAAAAAAAATAACTCAGGAAGTCATTCCTTGAACTGCGCAAAAAAGCCAAAAAGTATATAAAATTAGACAAATCTCTCTACTATAAATCCACCCTAAACTTTACCAACCACAACCTTAAGCAATTATGGTCCACTATTAACACTATCCTCTACCCAGGGAAGGTTGATACCCCCCAGCCATCCACCCCCCCTCCTCCAGCAGTATTGCTGAATCCTTCAACAAACACTTCACTGAAACTGTAACATCTCTAAACAAACAACATTTCCCTACAGCACCCCCAACTCCTAACCCTAAACCCCCTTCTCCTCTTTTCTTCTTCACCTCAGTACCTACCTTCAACATAAAAAGACTATTGTCAAAACATAAACCCACCAAACTCGCAGCTGACAACCTCCCCTCTGAATACTTGAAAATTGCAGCTGATACACTGGCCTACCCAATTTCAATTCTAATTAACTGTTCCATAATAGAAGGCTATGTTCCCTCGATATGGAAAATATCCCACATCATTTCCCTACACAAAGACACCCCCTCCCCCGACCTCTCCAATTACCGCCCCATTGCTATCCTCTTCGCTCTCTCCAAGATACTTGAAAAATGTATCAGCACCCAGGTCTCCAACTACCTCCTAGCTAATAATCTCCTCCCTAAAACCCAACATGGTTTCAGGCCATATCACAGCACTACCTCCACTCTGCTCTCCTTCACCAACACTATACTTCATCACAAAAACAATGGTCTCTTCTCTACTGACGTATTTCTAGATCTCTCAAAGGCCTTTGACATGGTATTGCATGAGCTACTACTCTCTACTCTCCCCAACCTCTCCTTCTCACAATCAGCCTGCAACTGGTTCCACAGCTATCTACACAGATGCCAGCAATCAGTAATCTGGGAAGATAACCTATCACTTTGCCTCCCAGTTACTCTCGGAGTTCCCAAAGGGTCTATCCTTGGCCCTCTGCTATTCTCACTTTTCACTAACAACCTACATACTGCCACCACACAAGCATCTCTTGTACAGTACGCAGATGACTCTACTCTCATCTGCTCTGCCCCCACTCTACCAGAACTACAACAAATCACACAGGAATCATTCTCTTCTGTAGAAAGCTGGTTATCCAATGCTCAGCTTCTACTCAACCCAAGTAAGACAAAACTTCTCCTGTTCCAACCTTCCAAAGCCACTCAGAACACCCCCCACTTCAACATTCTCGCCAAAGACAATACCAACATCTCTCCATCAGAACACACAAAATTACTCGGTGTGGAAATCGACAACAAACTTAGATTTGACACCCACATATCTCTCACAATACAAAAAGTTCACAAGAAACTTGGTGCATTATATCGAAGCCGCCAATTCCTAACCAAGGCGCCTAGAATCTCCATAGTGAATTCCCAGCTAATATCCACCCTACTCTATGCATACCCCATACTTACCAACCTTAGGTAGACAGACCTACACAAGCTGGATGCTTGTTACAACAAACTTGGTAAATTTTCCACTGGAACCTCCTACCGCAGCCATCACTGTATCTTCCTTAAAGAACTAAACTGGCTAGAACTCCCACAACTCCATCGCTTTAATCAACTCACCCTTGCTCATAAACTTATTAACCACCCCCTTAACATCCTTCCCTTCAAACACTTCTCTAACCCTATCACTCCACTAGGTCCCTAAGATCAAGCAACAAAAATCAATTCACTGCTATCAAACCCAAAAACTCAGCAGGAGAAGCCATATTTTCATGTACCATTTCTAAACTTTGGAACAATCTTCCACCCTCTATAACCACTCTACCTTCCAGTATCCTTTTCAAGACTGCATTCAAATTCCACTTAAATTTGCACTGGCTTTGTCCTTGTTCTAATCCAGACTAGCACCCCCACCCTTAACCCCCCACCTAGACTCTTAACCCAACTATACTACTGCCACTACTAACCACAGTCAGAATTAGCTAGTTGTCTTTACATACTTTAAAATCTTGTCTGACAACTTTGTTACTAATATTATAAAAGACAAGAAACTATCTTAACTTGCAACATTTACTGTATATACTGTTGATAATCAATATCTTGTTATTGTATTAAAGCCAACAACCTGTAATGTTGTTTACTATTGCTGCAATTTTGTATCTCTAATTATCATGTACATGATGTGGAGCTTTTCTCCCCGGGCATCTGCTGAAAAAGGACCCGCGTCCAGTCGGAATTTCCCGGTAAACAAATGTAAATAAAAATAAAATAAAATAAGTAAAATGTCCTGCTCATATATCATGAGTAATGTACACCAAACTGGAATATAAATGTCTCTATTTCGCTACTCAACATTTTAGATACTAAAATATGAAACACCTTCTACACACTGTCAGGCAGTTTCTGGGTGTCTTTTTTCATATTCAAAGCATGTACGATTACAATACTTCACAGATCAGGAGTTCTAGTCATCACACGGATTATCAATATGGCTGGGAGGCGCAGCCTGATTCCCAAACGTCACAACCCAGCTTTGATCAATAAATAAAATGGTGGCACTAAAGAGTTCCATATCGCCATCACTATGAGATCTCTAATGAAAAGACTAAGAAGAAAGTGGAACTGTACATGCTTTTTTAATTCATCAGAAGTAAAGGTTAAACTGCTGCGGAGCAGTCAAAAGCATCCTTGCGCTACTTACTATTATTATTATTATGTAGTGGAAAAACTAGTTATATGCATCATATTATGAGACAACTATAAGCATATCAATGTGGCTGCTCTTCTTGGGAGAGGGGTGGTAATCAGTGCATGAAAGAACTCTGAAATGGAAACCAAACTTCACAAAACATTTTCAAAGGGGAAACAAATTTGCTGATACATCTCTTCAGGGAATCCTTGCATAAAAGGAAATGAGAAGACACCAACAATGGACTCACCACCAAACACACTTTTAAGCCCAATATTGCATGCTCCTTCAATCTCCAATACTATATACTTCTTAGCATACATACTCTTGTCTGAATTTCCATCAGCTTGCAGATCCTCAAGCCAGACTGCCAGCACTGTAGAGTCTGCATTCCATAAGAGCTCCTTCACCTGGATACAAGAAGAGAAAGAAGGTAAAAGCCTATATACTGTAATGCTAACATCACTCATTGCAGCACAAATGAAACAGAAACAAGGTCTCCACTGTTTGACAGCTAGCCATACCACAGTTCAAACAAAGGCAACCAGGGTCCATCGCCCTGACAAGCAAAAACCATGTCAATGGCACTGACATTTCATGGCTAGCAATTTCTAAAGTAAACCTCAAGTGCCTTTTTGCAATGAAAACTTACACAAGTGGTTACTAAAGAATTCTGAAAGATATATATATATATATATATATATATATATATATATATATATATTTATTTATTTTACTTAAAACAAAATGTATTCCTTTTTTTTAAACCACCAGGATATATTCATCTTGGTAATGGAGCATAAAGCTGTAGCATTGCAGTACAGTTGTTTGAGAATACTTCACCATAACAGTAGATGTTCCAATAGAAGGATCACTATTGCAATATCATTCTTTGTATATTGAAATTATCTGCTGCAGAACTCTGCCCTCTCAGCATGACTTCCAGAGTTTCAGGATGCCTGAACTGCAGATATGAACCCTCCCCTTTGCTCAGGAAGTCAGTAATGACATGCTTCTTAAAGGGAAATCGCACGCCATCTTCTACTCTTTACTAGCTAGGGAAGCCACCAGGAAATGTGTTCTGCTGTCCGAGTTTGATTTACCTTCAGCCGGTCAACTAACATGAATGTAGACATCCTGAAGGTAAACCAGTCTACATCGAAAATGGAAACATTGACTTCCTAGTACGCATGCCCCAAGTTTGCTTCTCAGCACATGCAAATATTACTTCAAAAAAGAAAAAAACAAACAAACATCTGCCCATGTTGGGGGCTGTGCCCCCACACTCCCCACTAAGTATATATACCAACTCCAAGATCCCACAATCCCTGGGGAAAGGGACTTCCTCTCTACCCTGGGATTGTCGATCTTGCACACCTGTCAACTACCTGTATAGTCAACCAAATGAGGTCAATTAAAGAGATCTCAACCAAACCAGTGGAACTCCACAGCTTATAGGTTTGAAGCCATGCATTCTTGTGACCCAAGAGATTGGTATGGGGTTTACCTCTTTTGACAGAGTCTGTCATGGAAAGGACAGGCGCAAATATTCTCTGGAGCCTTAGAGAAGCCTCTGTAGCATAACATGCAATCATTTTATACAGGATTCCTCCATAAAATGAATGAGAGATGAAGGAATGCAGGTGTTCACCCATTACAGATCATGATGATGTTAGGATACAGTGAACAGTGAGAGGATGGAAGCCAGTCTTTTTCATTCCCAGCATCATAAAAAAAAAAGACTGTCCTTAAAGGTTTCCTTCCATCCTCCAACTTAGACCCAAAGAGACAAAAGCAAAGATAAAAGTGAATAGAAGTTTATACTGCAAGAGTGATCCTTCTAATTTGTTCTGGTGGGTGTACTTTCACAAATGTAGCATGTTCAAGATAAGGATCATCCCTACAATAATCACTCCTTATAGAAGAGAAGAATATTAAATCAGTGACCTATTCAAACAAAACCTTAAACCCACACCTGGGATGGTGGTTACAGAATACCCAACAGGACTGCAGCTGCAGTGCTTCCCCTAATCCCAGGCTGGAAGAGCTTGGAGAAGGTGTGAATGGTGGTCCAAGTGGCTGCATTACAGATAAACCTGAGCAAGGGCATGCTTTTTTTTAATCTGTTATAATAGCTGCTGCCCTGTTGCACTATACTTAATTCTTTCCCATATTTTTCCATGGAACTCGTAACAAAACATAATGCAATTTGCCATTTAGAGGATGTTTTTGGATATACAAAAACATTCAGGTCCGGCTAAAATTTGCAAAACAATACATCAAATTTCCCAAAAGCATGTGGGAAAATGTGTTATGGTCTGATGAGACCAAGGTTGAACTTTTTGGCCACAATTCCAAAAGGTACACTTGGTGCAAAAAAATAACACTTCACATCACCAAAGAACAATATCCCCATGTTGAAGCATGGTGGTGACAGTATCATGCTTTGGGGTTGCTTTTCTTCAGCTGGAACTGGGGGCTTTAGTCAAGGTGGAGGGAATTATGAACAGCTCCAACTACCAGTCACTTTTGGCCCAAAACCTTCAGGCTTCTACTAGAAAACTGAAGATGAAGAGGAATTACAACTTTCAACACAACAATGACTCCAAGCATACATCCAAATAAACAAAAAATGGCTTCACTAGAAGAAAATTAAAGTTTTGGAATGGCCCAGCCAGAGCCCAGACCTAAATCCAATAGAAAATCTGTGGGGTGACCTGAAGAGGGCTGTGCACAAAAGATGCCCTCATAATATGACAGATTTGGAGCACTTTTGCAAGGAAGAGTGGGCAAATATTGCCAAGTCAAGATGTGCCACGCTGATAGACTCCTACCCAAGAAGACTGAATGCTGTAATAAAATCAAAAGGTGCTTCAACAAAGTATTAGTTTAAGGGTGTGCACATTTATGCAACCAGCATATTGTAAGTTTTTTATTTTTTATATTTTTCCCCGAACAGATTTGTTTGTTTTTCATCTGAATTGTATGGGTTATAGGTCACATTAAAGGTGGTTAAAGTTTTGAAATGATTTATTGTGGTCTCAATTTTTATATCACAAAAATCTGGCATTTTAACAGGGGTGTGTAAACTTTTTATATCCACAGCAGCTGAAGGTTCAAGAGGGGGGCCTCCAAGAGCTTGCAAAATAAATGGTACATCCCAAGGATGGATCGGATCCTGAACTGAGGGATGCAATAATGCAGACATAAAATTTAGAAATAGCTGCCAACTGCATCTTAATTGTAGAAAAAGTAAAACCTGAATGAAACAACTTGGCAAGAAAATATAGAACACGCCCTAAAGGGGTGGAAAAAGAGTCAAGCCCTAGAGATTCTGCCAAAAGAGCAAAATGCCTCCACTTACTGGAATATACTTTCTTAGTTGAATGCTTTTGAGATGAAGACAAGATATGTTCTACAGCATGAGAAAGCTTGAGATTCCTGGCCATTAAGGAAACTGAGGAATCTATGCAATTAACTTCAGGGACTGACGATTGGGAAGATCAATACCAGCTAGATGAGAAATGAGATTCAGAATGCAATCTATAACAGAAGAGGGGCGTCACAGAAGAGGCCACAAGAAGGTGAACCACACCTGATGAGGTCAGAAGGGTGCTATGAGGATCACATTCGCTGTGCAGCGAACTGCCTTCTGGAAGAATTTCACAGTCAGAGGAACCAGGGAATTAGCGTACAGAACCTCCGGGGGCCAAGCAAATAGCAGAGCATCTCTGGGTGACTGCCCTGGATGGGACCTAAGGTGTAATAGCTGCTGCACTTGGTGTTGGACAAGGAGGCAAAGAGGCCACAGCATGGAATGCCCCAGCACCAAAAAATCTGATCTGTGACCACTTGTGAAGAAGCAGAATGTACCTGCAGAAACTGTCGGCCAGAATGTTGAACTTCTCAGGGATGTATGTTGCAACTAGAAACCACTGCGATTGAATTGCCCACTGCTAAACTCTCACGGCATCTCGACAAATAGGATAAGAACATGTCCCACCCCCCTGCTTGATGAAATACCAGACAATGGACATATTCTTCATCTGTTCAGAAATCACACCTTTGGGAAGGGTATCCTGAAAAGCCTGCAGTGCAAGGAGGACAGCCCTCATCTTCAGAACACTGATGTGGATGTTTCCCTCAGAAGAAGACCAAACCCTTGAACCATCTTTCCCTCAAAGTGCCCCCCCCAAAGAAGGGAGGCATCTGTGGTGACTGTGGCTCAAAGAAGAGGAAGGACAAACGGTCTCCCATTGGTCACTGAAGAAGACTGTAACCACCATCAGATTTGACTGACAGACTTCTGTCAATCTTACCAGAACGTCCATTGAATTAATCAAGAATGGCAAGTCTATCACCAGGGTCTATTGTAGAGCCCTCATGATACCTGGCTAGAGGGACCAACTTTATAGAAGCTAACATGTGACCTAGGAGTGAAGACTGCATGAGCTGGAGGCTTTGAAATTAAGAGAACAGACAGTACTAATGATCGAAGGCTGACTACTCTGGAGCTTGGGAGCCTGGCAATTTGATTGACAGTATCAAAGTGACAACCTATGAATTCTAATGATTGAACACATTGTAGACTTGACTTTGGTTAATTGACCATAATACCCAAGTGGTCGCATAATTAGAGTAAGGTGTCCCTGGCCATGACCAGTAACACTCTTGTTGGGGTGGGTAAGGAGCCAATAAACCACGTAAGGGAAGACCTGGAAACCCTGCAGTTAGAGCCAGGCTGCGACCACTGCCATGCATTTGGTTAACACAAGGGGGATGTGGTGAGACCAAATGGCAAGGACTTGAATTAGTAGTGATTGGCTCCCAGATGGAAGCACAGAAACCTCCTGGGGTGCTTCTCTATCTTTATATGATGATAAGCATCTTTGAGGTCTACTGAGCAAATCCAATCATCCTTCCCCAGCAGAGGCAAAATGAAGTGCACTGTGAGCATCAGAAATTTGCTCTTTTTCATGAAGGGCTTCAGTTTGTTTAAATCCAGAAAAGGACTGAGGTCTTTGTTCTTATTTGGCACCAAAAAGAACCCTGAGTAGACCCCAGATCCTTGGTGGTCTGGTGGGACATCTTGGATTACTCTGTTTGCCAGCAGCTTGTAAATCTCTGCCACTGCTTATATTCTCTGATTGGATGGAACATCCGCAGATGTTTGGAACAAAACATTGGAATTTCTAAAAAGGGAAAAAATACAGCCGCTATATATAACTCTTGACACCCATGCGTCTGATGTGATGGCCTCTTGAGCTTCTGGGTGAAGAGCCAAGTGACCCCCGACTGCCTCTAGAAAAGGAGGGTCAGGCAATCCTTCAGGGCCATTGAAAAGGCTGCCAGAGAAGGCTCTGTGGAATCCCTGTTTCTGCAGACTTCCCTTGCCTCATGGGTGGCATCCATTATGGTCTCCCCCTGGCCTAGAGAGGAACCCTCTGAAGGAGCGCCCTAAGAAGACTGCTGTGACCCCTTCTGATTCCTTAAAAAGGTTCACTGAGGGATAGCCCAAACAAAGAGGAGCCATCAGATGAGACATTAATAAAGGACACCTTGAAGCAATTTACAAAGTTAAACAACAGCATCCAAGCAAGGCAATGCATGGGGATACCAAAGTCAGCCACTCAGAACACTACATCAGTTGCATTGGAAACAAGCCTCATGGAAACATGCATGATAGCTTGCAGTATAGACAAGTCAGTCTCCAGCATCTTTTGAATCTCTGGAGACTGCTGCATCTTAACATTCCTTGACACTTCAGAAACATGACCCATCTCTAGCCAAATGTGATAAATAACCAAGTGCCCCCAAAGCAAACATGGCCGAGGCATAACAGCACTTCCCTAAATGGTCCAGAACCTGAGATTCTCTATTTTGGGGGTGGACCAAAGATATCTCCTCAGAGATTTGCTTTTTGCTGGCCACCGCCGCCACAATCACATCCATGACTGGACCATTACTCCAATGTGGTCAGTCCTTGGGGGAAGCAATCATTTTATCAGGCTTCTTGGGAATAGGCTCCAGTGTGTTGGGATCTTTCCACACTCTCTGAGACATCAAGGCTATAAGCGTGTCTGGAGGGGGGAATCAAGCCAAAGTCTGGAATGGCCCATGTCAAAAGCCTCCAAAAATACTGACTCCACCAGAGACAAGGTCTGTGTCCAGCCCCCATGCTGGCAAAAAAAGCTCCAAAAGATCGCAGAAAGAAGGTTCATCCCATGTAGACTTAGGGGACCCCTCTCCTTCCTTGAGACTAGACTGCATCTATCTGCAGTCTAGATTAGGTATGCATCTTTGCCAGTATCCTGTCAAGATTGACTTGATATTAAAACTAGAAATACTTCGTCTTACGTATTTATTTTATTTTACATTTGTTTACTGGGAAAGTCCGACTGGGCAGGCTGCCCATTTTCAGTGGAGTCCCGGGGAGAAAAGCTCCACTATTAATAGTTCCAAGTTTATAAAAATAGGAAGAATGTATTACAGTAGGTGTGCAATAGAAAGCTTATCTTAACTCATTTTAAAATTGTTTTCATACACAATTCACAATGGCTACATGAAGTGGCAGTATATATAGTTATATATAGCAGATTATACAGTGGACCAAGATGCTTAAAAACATACAAGTGACAATGATAACACTTTAAGATGAGAAAAAATAAAAAAGAGACATAACAAATCTAAGTCTGACCTGAGTATGACCAGAGTACTTTTGAGTATCACTGTTTTCTCAGGATGAGTTCGCCTGTACTGTGCTATTAAATCATGGAGACAATACTTTGCCTATCCCTGTCAAATGACTTTGTTGTCCTAACTAGATGTATGACAGTAATATACTGTACAGACTTGCCATTTTATACACTAATCCACCTGTGGGTTAAAGGCATAATGCATGCTAATAATCCCAGCATTAAAAATATTAGGTATTCCTATGCTAGCTTTTCGTGCATATGTTGCCTTTTAGTGAAAATCCTAAGTAATGCACTGAACGATATAGACTGCATAGAATCTTTGTGAAAAGGACGCTCAATATACTTAACAGTTATGCCTTAATGTAAATGACAACAATGCTGCCTCTTATCAAGCTACTAATGTTAAGGTATAGCTAGTGCTGAAAAAAATTAATGCATTGAAGCAGTTAATTATGCCCAATACAGTGCTTTATAAAACTTATTCCATCAATGTTATTAAAACAAAATATTGTTATGCATTACAGTAATTACATTTATCTAAAAGTATTTGTTAGAAAGGTCAGTAATGAAGTCAATGTATTGTTAAGGTATAAATCACCAAAGCACTTGAATAAATTAATTCATTCTCTGATTACCTGCTTAATCCAAAACAAGGTCACAGGGGAGTCGGGTCTTTTTTGCACTCACTGGGTTCACGTCACAGAAACTAACCCTTGAAAGGATGCCAGTCTCTCATAGATGCAAGGACATACATACACACCCTATAGGAATATGGAGGACTGCCAGCTCACAATTCACCAGTGGCATAGCTCTTGGGTGTGGGAGGAAATATGTATCCAATGAATCCAATCCAATGATACAAGCTTGCAGACTTGGCACAGATGGCACCACAGCACAGAAAATCTAAACTAGCAGTAACACTAACCAATGTTCTCCTATACTATCTGTTTGAAAGCATTTTTTTCTAAATGTGGTCCAATAAAGTCTCTTCCTTTATCTTTCTGCTACAACATCTCTGAAATCACGTTTCTCCTAACTGATTGTCTTCTGAATGATCTGCCCATCTCTGCAATCTTTTCATTCCCTTAAATAGCCTCCCCTTTGTAGACCCCTCACAGTACCCTGCTGCCCCTTCCTTGTCTGTGAAACCCCTTTTCTCTGTGTGGATGTCTCTGTACAAGCCTCAGCATAACAACGTTTCTATGCTGTATCACTTGTTTTTCTTTATTGGATCTTCACTTCATTCTGCATCACAGTGCATCAAAAGCATCTGTTCCCTAAAACACCACAAACTACTGGCCTGCTGTGTAAATCTGTAGCTTATCATTTAGCCCCACCCCAGAGTCACTGGCACTTTTCTCCCCAGGCTTCCACCAAAAATGGGTTTAGCATAGGCAAATTTTCCAGGTTAAGAAAAAAATAAATACAGGTCAAGCAGATGTTTGGACTGCAGGTTACAAAGTGCCTTCACGACTAGTGATTGATAATAGATTACAGTCACAGAGAAAGGGATAGGGGAGTGCTAAGTAAAAGGCCAGCTCTGGTAGTCGAGTCTAGAACAGAAGCTGCTGTTAAAAAAGGAATATTTATTATGGGATATAAAATATTACATGATAATTATAAGAATCAATCAAACGAGGACACAAAAGAATTGGGAATAGTCTGGAAATGGCAATTTACAAAGGAAAAGTAGGAGGACATCAGTGTAGCTCCAAAGTATGTTACGAAGTGCAGAAAATTTAGTATTTTTGCTTGGAAGTGTTTGCATAGGTATTTTTATACCTCAAGCAGACTTCAAAGAATTTTTCCTGAGGTAGACAATAAATGTTCAAGGCATGACAGAAGAGGGTAAAGTACAGTTGTGTAAGAACTTACCATAAGAGTAGATACACTACTGATCACTGCTTCACTATTTGTAACAGATGGGTTGGGTTGTATCTCGCTGACGTCTGATGGGGGTACCAAAGCTTTACATTCTGAAGGTATATGATTGGATGATAACCTCAGCTCATTGGCATAAAAGTATAAAATTGGGGATCTACATTATCTAATTGAAAGACCACTTACTCGAATTGCATAATGTCGAGACAACTTTGTCGAAAACTTATATAACCAAACACCCAGAACATCGAAAATTCACTCTGGGAAACGAACCATTTGGCCACCAACACAAAAAAACAAACCAAAGCAAATCAAACCCATCCAAGTAGGGGGCTTTGCCTCCCACAATCCTCTAACTAAATATACCAACTCTAAGATCGCACTACAGTGGAGAATAGGGCAAAGCTCACCATGGTGGCCAAGTGGTTCGTTTCCCGGCATGAATTTTCAATATTTCAGGTGTTCAGTAACGGAAGTTTTTGAGAAGGTCATTTCAAAGTTATGCAGTTAGAGTAAGTGGTCTTTCGATTATCTAAAGTAGATCCAAAATTGGATGTACATGTGAGATCCTTAGACTGTCTCCAAGCCAGCAGCAGCCTGAAGAAAACTGAGGATGGTGACTAGTCAGCCAGGAGGGGCTTACTCTGAAAAGGTAAGTAAACTCCCTCCAGACCAGGTAACTGCTTCCAAAATGGACCTGGTATCCCTCCTTTTAGAAGGCACCAGATGAAGCCATTGCTTGAGTGGAATGTGCTTTCAGCCAAGTGGGCAAGGTATTTCCATGGTGTGAGTAGCAGAAGAAAATAGTCTTCGACATCCAGGATGCAATAATTTGTTTGGAAACTAGTTGTCGTAACCTGGAATCCATGAAGGATACAAACAGCTGGTCTGTTTTTCTGATATCCTTAGTTTTGTCCAGGTAAATCCTCAATTGCCTGTGACTGTCTACATAGTGTAAGATTCTTTCCCCCTATTTTAGGAAATGGGAAAGATGGCCGGCATGTTGATGGCCTGGTTGAGGGTTAGCTCACTAACACTTTTGGCATGAAAGCAGGATTGGCACCAAGCCTTACCCTATCTTTGTGGAAGATGAGAAAGACGGGAATTGCCATGACAGCATGGAGTTTAGAGACTCAGCAGTCTGAAGTCAGGGCCAGGAGGCAGAAGCAACCAGTTCAAATGGGGGTAAAGTTAATTTTTCTATAGGTTTCCTTGGGGGTTTAAGGTAAAAAGCCCTTTTTATAAAAAGCTTAATCTCTGTCCTGGACATGAGTATGGGCTCTAAATGTAGATAAGCAGTAAAGGCAGATAAGTCAGCCTTAATAAAAGAGTAGGCCAACTCAGACAGCAGTACGTCACACAAGTACTGGAGCACAGTGGAAAGTCTGACAGGAGATTTTGGAGCTTGTACTTAAGGCATCACACTGAAAATCTCTGTCACTTTGGTGTGTAAGATTTCTTAGTGTTAGGTTTCCTGGCTTCTTGCAGAACTTAAACAACCTCTTCAGGGAAGGTGTGTCTTGTAGGGATTAAAATCCTGTCATCCAGAGAGTTAACCTGAGTGAGGTCAGATTGGGATGAAGGAGCTGCCCTTTTTGTTGAGTGATTAGATCTGGTTGTGGAGGGATTCTCCAGTAAATTCCCTTTGATGGGTGAAACAGGAGTTGGAACCAGTGCTGTCTTGGCCAGAAAGGTGCCAGAGTTTTGGAGATTCCTTCTGGGCCCCGAGTAGCAGACTTGAAAGCAGAGGTAGAGGGGGATAGTCATACAGGAACTTCAGCATCCCTTGGAAGGAGAAGGCATCTATTTTCCAGGCTAGAGGTGATGGGCTTTTTGTGCAGAAAAGTCAGAGTAGATGATGCTCCAAGGAAGCAAAAAGGTCTATCTGGATTGTTCCCCACCTCAGAGAGGTGGATATGAAGACTTCTCAGTTTACAGACCTTTCATGAGGCCCTTCCATGTCCCTGCCTAGAGAGTCTGCCAATACGTTCTGCTGAGAGGGAATATATGTTGCAGTAAGTGTAAGACTCAGGAGAGAAGCTAGGTGCCAGAACTCCTGTGCCAGCCTGCAGAGAGTGTAGGATCTTGTGCCTCCCCTGCTTGTTCATGTACCACATCACCGTGGTGTTGTCTGCGTACACCAGCAGAATTCCTGATTTCTAAGGATGTGAGAAGCTCTGTAGGGCTTATAGGAGCCCTCATGTCCTTTAAGTTGATGTATTTTTTCATTTCATGGGCAGGCCACCCTCCTTGAACGTTGTGGTCTCCTGTCCAAACCCCTCATGCCTTGTCTGAGGCATCAGTAAACAGGACTTGATTGTGTGGGGCTGGAGTGAGAGTAACTCCACCAAAAGAGTTTCTTCTTGATTCAAGGAAGAAGAAGGATGTAGGCCTCCAGAGGATGAGAATGTTAGGACCACACTGATTTCAGATACCACTGTATTTTCCTCGTTTGTAGTCTGGCGAGGAGGAACATAGGGATTGTGGCAGCCATAAGCCAGAGAGCCCTGAGGGCTTGTTTTGCCAAGCAATGAGCCTCACTGGAAAACATTAAGAACTCAGTAACTAGAAAAGTGACTTTCTCTTGAGGAATAAAGAATTGCATGTTGGAGGTTTCTAAGCTGCAGCTCAAAAAGTCAACTGGTGGGTGGGAACAAGATGGGATTTTTTTGTAATTGATGCTGATCCCCAGGTGAATGAAAAGTTGTACAGTGTAATGAAGATGCTCATGGGGGCTGTCTCTAGACAAATCATGGAGTAGGAGGTCATCCAGGCAAGGGAAGATATGTATGCCTTGAGTGTGGCAGAAAACTACCACTGAAGCCAGACACTTTGGCCTTTCTACAGCTCCAAGTGTTTTCTCAAAGGGCAAAGCAGTTGATTGCAAATGTGATGATCTAGTAAAGAACCTGAGACATTTTCTGCAGGAAGGACAAATAGGAATATGCAGAGAAGCATCCTTTAGGCCTAAGGATACTGGAAAGACCTGAGGAAGGAGGAAGAGTAGCAGAATATATATGAAAGGCATTTTGAAAGAGGGAACTCTCAAAAAAGTGTGTAGCTGGGAGAGGTCCAGAATAGGTCTCCAATGACCCTATTTTCTTGGGACAAGAAAAATATCAAAATTATGTATTCACCATAACTATGAAGCTATGTTGTCCATTTTCATTCTTATTCAAAGTAGAGGGTACCAGATCTGACCTCTGATCAGACTTGGCTGCATGCACTAAATTTGGATCCAACTTTCAAGCTCCTCCTCTACCCATAAAGCCCTAGTCAGCCAACAATACTACACATCAAGTTTGCTTCCTTACATATCCAAAGAGAGAGGAAGAAGAAGAAAAGAACAGAAGCTGGGACTCAAACCTGGAACAAAAGGTTCAACAATATTCACAAGTTCACTCCAGAAGCTGAAAGGAAGAGGAATGAAGGTAGGGAAGTCGAGGAAGAATAAAAATGGACTACAAAGATGCATAGTTATGGCTAGTATACAACTTTAATATCCAATTTTCTCTTTTCATTCTTCCTTTATATATGGGACAGAGTCCCCAGCTATATGAATCTTGGGTAGCCCTCATGAAAGGATATTCCAGAGAACTGACGAACCAAAAGCAGCTCTGCTTCTAGAGGTCAAATTCAGCTTGTAATGAGAAATAAAGGTATGAGCATTAGACCAAGTAGCTGATGCACAAATGTCATTAATGGAGGAAAGCGGGAGAAGTGGACATGGATCTAGCAGAATGTGCTATAGGAGGCTTTGTTGAGTATATACAAAGGAAATGCAATTAGTAATCTATTTGGCCAAAGTAACTTTAGAAACTGGTGATCCCAGTTTGTTCGATAAAAAACAAACAAATAGCCATTCTGACTTCCTGTTATCTTCTGTACTGTGTAGATAAAAAATGTGGTTGTCTATGTACATCTAAAGATGTAGCATGTAGTCTCCCTTATTTGAAAGGTTAGGGAAGAAGACCAGCAAATGAATTGACTGATTAATATTCAATTCAGTCATTCATTTTGATAAGAAGGATGGACTGGTTTGTTAACTCTGTCTGTCAGAAACAATGTAAAGGGATTTGGAAACTAGAGCCTGGAGTTCAGAAATTCTCCTTGCACATGCAATACCTACTAGGAATGTTGCTTTCCAACACAAACAATTTAAATCAGATTTGGCTGATGATTCAAATGGTTGTTGAGTCAACCCTTGAAGTACAATTGTCAAATCCCAAGGAGGTAACAGATCTTTCACTGGAGGTCTAAGTAAGAAAGTGCCTTTTAGGAAGGCCTTGTACAATTCTGAAGAAGCTGAAGAGGAAGCTTTTTCTCCTGAGTGAAAATTAGATATGGATGCTAACTGCACTTTGATTGTAGAAATTCTAGAACCTCCTGAAAAACAGATGCTAAAAATTCCAGAACTGAAGGTATAGGAGCAATGAAATAGCCAATTTCCTTCTGAAGGGTCTACACTGAAAATATTTATCATTTACTATTGTAAATCTTTTTTGTAGACGCTTTCTGGGAAGATACAGATGCATTTGTCGGACTGGGGAGGAAAGCATGGGATGTCTAGAGATCAATGGAATTGGAGAAACCATGCAGTAAGTTTGAGGCCTGGAATATTGGGATGCTTCATGCAGAGGAATGCGAGAGAAACCCTGGACTCAGGTCTAGTATCTATGGAGGATATCGGAAATGAGACCAAATGAAGGGGAACCATACTTGGCGAGGTTAAAATGGGGCAATGAGGATAACTAAGCTCTTCAACGAAAGTGCTTTCTGTAAGAATTTTAGAATCTGAGGTAACAGGGGATAAGCATAAAGGAGACAGGAGGGCCAACCTTCAACTAGAGTATTTCTCAGTGACTCCCCCTGAGGGGAGATTAGGGCATAGACCCTGCTGCAGGAGGGATGCAAAGATCACAGCAAGGTTGGCCCCAATGACGGAAATCATCTCTCCCACTGCTTGATTGAGAGACCACTCATGAGACATCAAAATGGACCTATAGAGCTTGTCTGCTATTATGCAGGATTTCCCTGGTTATGTGCATTTCCAAAAGAAAGTGGTTGTAGGAGATTGCCCCCTGCCACACACTTACTGCTTCTCAACAAAAGGGGTAAGATCAGGCTCCCACCTTTTTGCTGATGTAACATACCGCAGATATGTTGTCGGTTTGTACTGCAATAATCCCTAGAAGGAGAACATCTTGAAAGGCCTGCAACCCTAGTAGGGCAGCTTTCATGTCTAGACACTGATATGTGAATTGGTCTCTTTGGGGGGACCACTTGCCTTGGGCTGTATATCCCAAGAAATGCCCCCCCACCCCAAATGGGAGGTATCAGTGGTTACCTTGGCTACTGGAGGAGACAGAACAAAGGGACGGCTTAGGTAAACTTTGTCCAATTGAATTTACCAGGGAGGGTGATGACTGCATAATTGAGTCACTTTGAATGGAAAGGACAGGGGGTGATGCAGAACAGACCACTGAACAACTGGAGATCACGCATACAGAAACGGGACATAGGAATTAAGGTTATGGCCGCTGCCATCGACCTAGAGCCTGAAGAACAAGTTTGGCTAGAAGAGAGGGGTGAAGAATTTGCTGTAGCTGAACCTTGATTATGTCTACACAATGTGTAGGAAGGGAAACTATCTGACTTACTGTGTTCAACTGGCCCCCTATGAACTCCAGGCTCTTTACTGGTTGTAAATGAGATTTGGAGGTGTTGGCAGAAATGCCTAGTCTTTGTTGGAGTAAACAGTCCCTGGACTGCTCAAAGAGATGCCTGGTTGGGGCAGTGAAGAGCCAGTCATCTAGCTATGGAAACAGTCAGAATCTCAGCAGACTCAAGTGAGCTGCTACCACTGCCATACGCTTGGCAGACACCCTGGGGGCTGTGGTGAGACCAAAGGAAGGGCTCTAAACTGATACTGACTTGCCTCCAGTCAAAAATACAGAAATCTTCAGGGTCACCTATTCATCTTGATGTGACAGTACAGGTCCTGAAGACTGATTGAGCACATCCAATCAACCTTGTGTAAAAAGAGCAGATTGGACTGAACTGTGACCATTTGGAATGTTGACTTCTTCACAAACTGGTTCAGATTGCTTAGATCCAAAATTGGTCTCAAGTCCCATCTTTCTGGCACTAAAAAGAACCTTGAGTAAATCCTGAATCCTCTTTGTTCTGGTGGGAATCCTGGGTGACTTTTTCTAGCAGCTTTTGAATCTCCTGAGCTGCAATTTCTCTCTGACTGAGTAGGACATCTGGAAGCTTTCTTCTTTTGTTTGGGGGAAGTTTAGAAAAATGGTGTGAAATAACCTCTGGATATTATTTTTAGCACCCAAGAATATTTTGTTACAGGAGCTCAGGCTTCTGGGTGCAAAGACAAGTGGCTGACAACTATCTCTAGAGGAAGGCAGTCAGGCAACCCTTCAGGAGCACTGAAAGGGTCTGTCTGAAAAAGAATCTTGGAAACCTTGGATGGCACCTTCCATTTGAACCCCCCCTGCCTCTGGAGTTGTCCCCATGTAAACCCTGGAGAGGTCCCTGGGATTTACAGAACCATATTTGTTTACCTTCTCTTTGATTCCAAGAAAAAAAACTACTGAGTAGTAGAAAAGTGTATATATCCCTATAGCAGACAGGGTCTTTACATCCTGTCCACTCCGGGAGAGATTCTTTTGCAGAAAGGCCAACCACATACATTCCATGAAAGGAAGCATTGATGAAAGAAGAATTGAAAGGCTCCGCAAAGTCTCATAACTGCATCCAGGCATGTCTCCTAACAGTTATGCCTGAACTGGCCACCCGTGAGGTATCCTCTGCAGCATGGGATATTCACTTCATGGCCACATTGCAAATGGACAAATCAGTGGCCAGCTGTGAAGAGGATATCTTGTAGTCCTCTACAGATATGGACTCCGAGAGGGATTTGGAGACTTCCTTGGACAAATTCTTTAGTAATCTTGTAAAGTGCACTAAATAATTCAGGGATGTCAAGGAAATGGCCACTGAAGGGAATATGTGCTTTCCAAACCTGTCCAATCTCCTGGACTCTCTATTAGGGGGATGGACATAGGAATGCTGCAATGCTAGTTCTTTCTTCATGACTGTTGCCAAAACCAAAGCATCAACAGGGACTCCTTTGCTCCAATGTGGTCTGTCCTTCAGTGGTGCCAAAATGTTGTTTGGACATTGGGAAATTGGTCCAACAGAGTCCAATTCCTTCCATGCCAGGCAGGAGATTAAATCAACAAGCTCATCCACCAGGGGAGTTATCCTAAGACATAGATGGGACAGAACCAAAAGCTTCCAGAAAAACTGACTCCTCCGAGAAGGGGTATCTGAACACCATACACCTTTTTGTTTAAGAATTTCCAAGAGGTCTCCAAATGAGACTTCATCTGGTGGAGATCTGGGGACCCTTCCCTTTCATCAAAATCAGTATCTTTGGTGAGATATTCCACAGGGGAATTTACATGCCTCCTTTTGCACATTCACTTTCAGAGGACCTTTCCAGTGGGGTGATCTGGAGAGGTATCTGAAGGGAGGGTAAGTTTCTCAATGGGAACTGTCTGGATGCTACAGGGTACCAGCTGTCCCTGTGCAGTATGCCTGATAAGCTCAGAACTCAAATCCGAAGGACCCAAGGATGAAACAGTAGTCGAATTCCTCAGTCGAGAAAAAGCCCTTGCCACATCTCGAAGGCCAATGGACCGGGAGAAGTTGTGGCTGGCCACACTGGACCCAAAAACACTGGAGCTGCCAGGGCCCCAACCCTGCCTGTATCTGGCCTTGAGGAAGGAGTCAGAACTGTGCTATGCAATACCAAGGCCCTGATAACATCAGAGTGGATCCCAATCTCCCGGATCCGGCGCCAATGCTTCATCTCCAAGACTCATCCCTATCCAAGGGAATCAGAGTGGAACTAGTCAAGGAGGCTGTCAGAGTTGAAGACCTAATTGACTTTGGATCAGAAACCGTTACTCTCATGGCTCTCGGATCCAAGGGCTCTGAAATTGGAGGACAGATCAGAAAAGGAGATATCACAAAATGAGAAGTTGATGGGAAGCTTGTGGATCCGTTGGGAGATGGAGACGAATAACTCCCATCTGAATCTGAGCTCTGGGGAATTTCCTTATCATCCTATCCACGTCTACCTCAGGATGACTTATGGAGGACTTGATGGATGATATATTTGGCTGTGGCCTAGACTCTCTCCTCGGTGTCATATGGAGAAACGGGGAATGGAACCGAGGAGATACTAGTTCAACTGAGGACCCAGGTGAGCAGGTTTGAGCAGACGTGGTCAGTATAACAGTCAGATCCAAGAATTTTGGATCTGAATGCTTTCTTTTAGGATCCGAAGACGTCAGATCCAATGTATTCGGTATTTTTTGTGGTGGCTCCGAAGAAGGAGCGGTCGAATTTGAAGCTTTAGGAGAATGGATGGGAGTTCTTTTACGAGACTCTTTAGCGTCTAATAAAGATTTTGTTGGTTTACTGTGGGTTTGAACCCGAGGCAGAAGATGATGAAGGAGGCAGTACCCCTTTAAGGGCCAACTTATTACGCATGTCAGCAAGTGCTCTAGAGTTAAACCCCACAGAAATAGAGCAGTAAGGATTAAGATGTGCTGCCCCTAGGCAGTATATGCACAAAAAAAGAGAGAGAAGTACAATAGTAGCATGTTTTTTTTTCGTTAAGCAAATCAATAAATTACCAACAATGCTAAATAGAATACCCTCTAAAAGGTAGAAAAAGAGGGTGAAAGGCAGAACTAGTACCAACGGTACATTATATGGCTATCAGATGGCAGAAATAAAAAAAAAATGTAGCCCAGTGGTAGAAAAAAATGAAAACTCGACTAATAGTAGAGGGAGGACTAATGGGAGAAGTTTAAAGAGAGTTTTCAAAAATGTCTGTTATTCATAAGTCAACATAACAGAAATTTAGCACTTTGAGCAGGATCCACATCTGTGTAAGATGGCAACAAATGAGATCTGAGGAACTGTTGGCTGTTTGGGGCATTATGTATAGAGGGAGGAGCTCGAGAGTTGGATCTCTAGTGCATGCGGCCGAGTTGGATTCAAGGTCGGATTCAGTATCCCATACATTGAGGAAAAAATAAAAAGGAAAATATCAAATCTTTGAGTAAAATTCCTTTCCTAAAAAAGTTGAGGGGACCTCTTCTATGGTTCCTTGAGGCAGTAAGTCTTGTATGATAGGGTCCGGCAGGTAGATCTGGTTGGGAGTAGGTGGGGGTATTCTGCCACGAGATGGGTTGCTTTTCCCAGGGCAGCATAGTCCTATTGATAATACTTAAGGGCCCACTTGTCCAAGGTTATTGCTTCCCAAAAGTAGGAAAGAAGTAAAAAGAGAGAGAGAGAGAGATCTTCTTGAGAGTGGGATGTGGGAGCAAGAGTTGGAGGGTGTCATAGGCAGTCATAGGTTAGTACTAGGCTAACTGCCCTTGCGAGCCATTGCAAGCCTAGCCAATTATCCTTTGTGAGACTCATATCTTGCACCTTGTGTTTGTAAGGCAAATGCCTTAACCATTAGGCCATCAGGGCAGCCTACTACCAAACTGAAGCCTCCCTGGAGGAGTATCCCTCTGAGTTTTGTCTGTGAATCTTTTCTTAGGAATTTTCCTTTATCTATGAGAGTTTCTAGAATCTCTCTTGGCAAAGGAGGTAGATTTTGCTGGATAATGTCTGTGACACCTTGCAACTGGAGAAAGAGAAGAATCTGACATCAGTCTTTCATTGTCATGCCTCGTTCCTGCAAAACTTTGAAAAGGCTGTCAGCTTGTGAGCCAAACAGAAGGTTCTTTTTCAAGGGGGAATCTAAAATTTTATACTTGAAGTCTTCTGGAATAGGTTAGCCTTGCAGCCAGGCATACCGCCTGTTAACTGACCCAGTAGCAGCTGCCCCAGAAGGGGCATCTACAACACCATAGCTGCATTTTATACTGTCCCTGGCTATTTGGGAAGCCTGGACCACTGGGGATTGCTATGCTGTTTTGATTAAAGTTTATGGGGCTCCGTGATGGTCTTACTTAAGGACTGTAGCAGACAGAGTTAAGTACTTAGTCATTTGAGTTTGGTAGTTAATAGTTCTGAAAGCCAAATTGCACTAAGTAAACACTTTCATACCCCACTTGTCCATAGCTCAACAGTCCTAGTAATTTAGGAGAACATTAATGCCAGGAAGCAACTTGGCATGTTTGCCTGTGGTCAAGGATATTGCAGCTGGGTGTGTGGCAGAGTTTTTGTGGAGGTACTTTAGTTCATTAGGAATTTTGCAGAACTTGCTTGACCCTTTAGGAGCAGGAGGCTGAGAATCCGGTGCTGAAGAATTGGCCTGATAGGCGACCAGGTAAGAATCTAGCACTGGGAGAACTGAAAGAGGAGCAGGACTGCCCATCTCTAATAAGTTGTATCATCTTTTTTGCATGTCAGACACCTGTTTAAATTGCAATTCGAAATGCTTCTGCTTCATCATGCTTTCTATGATACCTGGAACTATTGAGGCCTCTTCTAAGGGGGAATCTGGGGAAAGGGAGTCTCCCTCATCTGAGGATATCTGTTCAAAGGAGTGTAGCTGGGAAGCATAGTCAAGAGAGTGCTGCTCAGAATCCCCCTCTGGTTCCTTGTCAGAGGAGGAAGAATCCAAAGCCTGTTTCTGTGGTGTGGCCCGAGAAGGCTGGGTCACAAAGGAAGGAGCCATACTGGCCTTTGTCAGGGTCGAGGTAAACAGCTTGTAAGATGACGATTGGCATACTACTGGTTTGACCACCTCGGCTTGTACATTTGATTCCGAGACGATGCAAGGTGAATACTCTCGTTTGTTTAAGTTTTTCTTGGGTGGGAGCCAATGTCTGGGCCTTTCAACATGTTGAAGTGGGACAAGCTTTATCGTTGGGGGCTCTGGAAATTTGCACCATAGCTTCCAGTGGACTGAGGCCATGTTTTTTGATGGAATCAAATTATGCCCTCACATTTTGAACAAATGTTCATATCTGTGGAACCACAGGCATTACTAAAAGAAGTGTAAATGAAAAAAACTTCAGCACAAACTATTTTTATAGTGGTGATATTCTTTAAGTTCTAGGTTTTAAACTGGATTTTATAAGTCACAGGAAACATAGTAACAATTAAATTTACAATATTTTCTAAACAACTTACAATATCTCAGGAACCACTCAAGTTACACACATACTGTTAGTAGCATTTTGTTCATCCTGCTCAAAGCTTTCATACGAGGCTAAGCAGTTCTGTCTGTGCTACTTGGTTGTCAAGACATTTAAAAAGAATGACGTTTATGAGAATACAGATAAAAATTATTTGAGCAGCAATTAATATCTCATTACCTGCACTCGACAGAGGTCAAATATCAACACCATTGTCCAAAAGAAACAGAAAAAAAACACTCAAAACTGAATAAAAATGCATGGCATCCCTAAAATTCACAAGGGTCTTTCTAACCCTTCCATGAGACCACTTGTAGATGGTAGGGATTCCATCACTTCATCCTGTGTCCAATATTTGGACTATGAACTTAAGAAAATTATAGAGAAGGAACCACAGATTTTAAGCACTCATGGAGTTTCTTAGCACAGGTGAATGAAATTGTCTATGACGTTCATGCCACTTTGGTGACCATTGACGTCAACAACCTTTATACCATCATTCCCCAAGACATTGGTTTGGAATGGGTGAATGAGATGCTCTTAGAACACAAGGTAACCCATGACACCAGTACTTTAATTTCTGAACTCTTAGAACTGGTCCTCAGCAATAATTTTATTCCCTTTGACAACAATTACAACCTACAGAGCAGAGGGGTGGCCATGGGTTCACCATGTGGTGGGGCTTTCGCCAATGTTATAATGGCGTACTGGGAGAAGAAGTACATGTTCCAGACAGGTTATTTCCCACAAATTAGGTTATACCGCCGATTCCAGGATGATGTATGCCTAATTTGGAAGGGTTCTAGTAAGGACTTGGAGAATTTTTTGACTTACATAAATGAAACTACCACTTTCTTTCACTTCACATGGAGGTATAGCACTCAATCCATTATTATTTGGACATTTCATTAAGTAAAGATCTTTCCAACAATAGATATGTGGCTAGAATCTTTAGGAAGGAAACCTACTCCAATTCCTTCCTCCAAAAGGCCACCAAAGCAGACACCCAAACAACTACCACCTCACGACCCAACACATGCAACACATAGACCACACAGTCAGAGTGTCAAACAGTCACAGCCCTTAAGGCCAAACAAAATGCCAGACACACTTGTCATTGGTGATTCCATAGTCAGACACACTGACGTCCCGCTCACCAGACTGAGTAAGGAGAAGGTCACAGTAAGCTGCCTGTCGGGCGCTAGAATCCGCCACATAACGCAAGCACTCAGGTCTCTCAACAGCAGGTACAAGTACGACTCAGTCATTGTCCACGCTGGTGTCAACGACCTGAGACGCACCTCCTTGGACTACATGAAAAGGGACATCGAGGAGCTCTCTGATTATGTAGCCCAGGCAGGTATGACCCTGACCTTGAGCAGTATCCTACCTTCACCTAGAATGATGCCACAATACAGTGATAAGATGATCAGCTTTAATAATTGGCTTAAATTCTGGTGTCATTCAAAGGGGATCCAATGTCTGTCTGCCTGGGATGACATGCTGGACAAGCCACGCTGCTTCGCAAGGGACGGCTTGCACCTGTCACCCCTGGGCTTCCGGATATTGGCAAAGGCTCTTGCCACCCCCATAGTGCCTTTTTAGGCAAGGCTCAAATTCTAAACCTACCACCCTAGAACACCAAAAAGGAAAAAAACTAAGGGTAATGCTGCACAATGCCAGAAGTCTCACTCTCAAGATGCACGCACTCGAGGCCCTTCTCAATATGGAGAACATCGATGTCTGTGCTGTGACAGAAACCTGGTTCAAGGCTCCTGAGAGCACCCCAGCACTAACAGGTTTCACCTCATATCATGCGTTCCGGCCCCAAAATCCAGACACCACCAAGAAAGGAGGGGGGGTGTCCATATTCATAAAGGACACCCACACCTCAAGGTTGGTGGCAACGCACGATGCATCGGAGACCATCCAGGTGCAATTAACCATAGGCAAGACTGCTCTGCAATTTGTAGCATGTTACAGGCTACCCTCTCAAACTCAGGAACCTCACATGGCCTTCCTGAAAACATTGGAGGGGATAAATGTATCTCCAAACACCATCATACTAGGTGACTTCAACTACCCTAATATAGACTGGGAACACTACTCAAGCCCGAACACTCTAACCCAAAGATTCCTGGAGTTCATAAACTCAAATGCCATGGAACAACTAGTCACCATCCCCATAAGAGGAGAAAACATACTTGATCTCATCATCACGAACATGGGATCAAAATGTTCAACACCGAAGTATACCCCTCACTGGTGAGATCAGATCATAAACTAATCTCGCTGGAGGTCCTCATCCCGCCCCACCTGAAACAAATTGTGCACAGTGAAAAACTTCTCAAAAGCCGATTTCACACTTCTAAAAACTAGTGTGGTCTCCTTTAAGGCCCCTGAGCCAGTGGTAAACATTACTCAAACCGCTGAATCACTTACAAATGCCTTCTACCAGCACCTACAGGACTGCATGGATCAGGCAATCCCAAACAAAACTAAGACTCTCTGTACCAAAGGCAAGCATCCAGTCTGGTGGACCCCAGCCATAAACAAGCTCTACAACAAAAGGAGGAAGCTACTACAAGATAGAGCAAAATCCTTGAAAGGTAAGACACCTTTGATCATTATAAGTAAAAACTAAGAGCTCTCATAAAATCATCCAAGGCAAATTTTGAGAGAAAAATCGCCAAGGACTCTAAAGACAATCATAAGGCCTTCTTTAGCTATGTTAGAAACCTAGGAGGAAACTCCCAGATATGCTCAGAATTAGTTCAAAATGATGTGAAAATTACTGAACCTACACACATTGCTAACATACTGGCTGACAGGTTCAGTGCAAACTTCTCCCCCCCCCAAAGGAGAGAGATCTATTCCAGAGGATTGTAGCCCCCCCAACATCTCCAACGCCCAGGTCACGACTGCCCTCACTAAGGCAAAAACACAGCATCCATGGGACCGGATGGTGTCCCCGGCTGTGTGCTTCATGAACTCAACGAGGAATTAAACCCACAGTTAGGACAGCTGTTTAATCTTAGCCTCACCTCAGGATACGTACCCAAGGAGTGGCGCACGGCGACTGTGGTCCCACTTCATAAGGGCGGTGCCTCCACAGACCCTGGAAATTACCGCCCATTAGCTTGACAAGCCTTATCTGCAAAGCCATGGAGAGGATCATAATGGAACTCATAAATAAAGACATAGGGAACTTGCAGACTTTGGATCCAACCCAGTTTGGCTTTGTCAAAGGCAGATCCTGCCTCTTAAACTTGGTTGACTTTTTCGAGACAGTCACCAAGGCCATTGATGAGGGAAAGGCAGTCCATACAGCCTACCTCGACCTGGCAAAGGCCTTTGACACAATACCCCACTCAGGTATCATCGAAAAACTCATCAGCTTGAATGTAAACCCATACATCACAAGATGGGTTGCAAACTGGCTAAGTGACAAAACCCACAGGGTCAGAGTTGCTGGAGCCATGTCAGACTCAAAGCCTGTCACAAGTGGTGTCCCACAGGGCTCAGTCCTGGGTCCACTCTTGTTCGGCATCTACTTTTCTGAAGTACAAGCAAACACAGGAGGGTTATGGCTGACAAAGTTTGCAGATGACTGCAAACTGGCGCTATAGTCGAAAACACATCTGACACAGATATCCTCCAGAAGGGCCTCACAGAAACGGATAACTGGTGCCAGAGCCATGGCCTGAAGTTAAACGCCAAAAAATGCATAGTCATACCCTTCGGGAAAAACAAGGTTACCCCTAGCTACCATATAGGTGGCAATCCACTGAGCACAGAAAAAGTCATCAGGAATCTGGGGACCCAAGTTGACAGTAGCCTTTCGTTTGACACTCATGTTGCTAAAGTAGTTAGGAAAACCTTTTATATCGCCCACCTGATCATGAAGGGATTCACATCTAGATCAAGGGAGGTCATCGTCCCCCTGTACTCATCACTCATTAGACCTATGATTGAGTACAATGCCCGTTTGGAATGTATCTGACCAGACACCTGCTGCAGCTTGAAAGGCCCCAAAAGTTCCTCACCAAAAGGATAAAGGGTCTCAAAAATATGTCTTATGCTGCCC
Organism: Protopterus annectens; assembly: GCF_019279795.1. Taxonomy (NCBI): domain Eukaryota; kingdom Metazoa; phylum Chordata; order Ceratodontiformes; family Protopteridae; genus Protopterus; species Protopterus annectens. The sequence goes on from NC_056728.1 coordinate 595,164,313, forward strand.
GACTGAAAGAACTCCAGCTCTATTCAGTCTCATACCGCTTGCTCAGAGGTGACCTGTGCCTGACATATAAGGCCATGTCAAACCCAGATTTGATGAATATGCTTCACCTCAAAAAATCTAGATCCCTCAGAACCACAAGGGCGGGAGACTTAAACCTTGACACGGTTATAAATAGAACGTGCTGGAGGGACAGATTCATCACCCAGAGACTCCCTATGCTGTGGAACAAAATCCCGGTACATGTGAGGCAGAGCACCTCGCTGGCCTTGTTCAAGAGGAATCTTGACCAATGGATGGGAGATCGCAGATATACCCCAGGGATTACTTCAGTGTCACTGCTTGACAGAGGCACAGAAAAATGATAGGCATAGTTTTTATTCAAACTAAAGGGGTGGCGAAAGCCACATAACTATGGGCTAGGCTTATAAATGCCCTTGGGCAGATAGCCTAGTATGAACCTATGAACCTATGAACCTATAATTCAGTAGCTCACATCCGTTTCATCAAAAGAGGTCGGTTGCCAAAGGGCAACTAGTTCGAGCTGCCTGGATGACCACCTCTTTTTGAAGACTTCCTTGATGAGTGAGATTTTCTACGTTCCATGTTCCTTAAAAGGGCCTATCCAGTGAAATTAATCGAGGAATTAGTGGAAGAAGTTAAAACCAAAAGACTGAATGGCCATTTCAAGCCAATACTGGACAAGCAACATACATCTGTAGATTTGACAGGCTCTCATATAGAAGTAGTTCTTAATGAGTCTAGTTTTCAGAACTTTAGTCTTAATGAAACGAAAACTGCGATGGTGGTGCTGCGGTAGCGTTGTCGCCTCACAGTTAGACATTGCCCGTTCGATTCTCAGTTAGAGCGTCTTCTGTGTGGCGACATACGTGAACGGTCATTCCTTCGTTGAAGGTTGTGCGTTAGGCCCGGCAAGCCAGCACGTAAAACTCTACTGCCAATCATTAGCGGACTGGAGTTCCGCTGTGGCGACCCCTAACTGGGAAAAGCCGAAAGACACAAACAAAGTCTTAATGAAACAAAAGAAGTTTCATCAGATTTTATTAAAGCACTTATAACTTATAGTAAGGAGGCCCAAGCTTTACGATTAATCTTTGAAAAAAACTGGCCCATACTACTGGAAGATTTCTAAATGAGACAATATGTGGGGTATAAACCCACAATTATATACAGGAAGGGGCCTCATTTGAAAGACCTATTTAAAATTAAGCAGGGAGCTGAGCTACGAGGGGGACAAGGAATGACCAAGCGTGGGGCATGTTCCTGGTGCCACAAGGTTCAAGTAGCTAACAGTTTCATAGTGAGAGACATAATATATTACGTGAAAAGTAAATACAGTTGTTGTCCCAAAGCAGTAGTTTATTTGGCTTCCTGCTCTTCCTGACCGTGTTTCTACATTGGGAAAATGGAAAGAAAACTCTGGCAGAGAATTTAAGAGCATGAATATGCTGTAAAGAGACAAAATCAGACAAATGCAGCAAGTTTTGTAGATGTGTTCAGGGCCTAGACAGAAAAGTCTTTTAGTGTGCAAGCTTTTATCTGGAATTTGCCTACTGCATTCAAACTTATACTTTCTAGCTGACATCTAATAACAAGTAAACAGTTAAAGGTTTAGAAAGGAAGAATTCCCAATGAGGCATTTATCTAAATCTGATAAGTGAAGCTACGGTATCAAGCAAAGAAATGATCATATTCCATTGGGTGTAACGACCTGCGTTCGGGCTGATTGCAAGACAGTCTGAAGATCTCATGCCTATGTCCGGTTTTACACCCCTACAACAACGAGCTGAGGTCATCATCCAGACGTACGCCTTTGAAAGGTAAAACTTCAGTACCCAGGCCAGACATCAGCATGCTACAACCCATCTGTTATGAATGCTGCAATAGTGATTTTAGTCAGGACATCTGGGAATTATTTTTTTTGTAAGTTTAACAAGCTAGTAGATTTAAAAAAAAATACTTACAGTGTACTCTGTCAGAAATGCTGGAGGAGAAAATAGCTGTAACTACGAAAATTATTCTTTTGAGGTGGGACTCGTGATCTGAATTTTCTATACATAGTAAGGCCTTACTAAGTTTAATGTTATCGGCTGTCAAACTAGAAAATGGAAATCAAAATCTAAACCATTTGTAACCGAAGTACTGAATATTACAAATGAGATAAAAAAAATTAAAAAAAAACTAGAGGTGGAATCTTTAGTAAAGGGAAGGAGCAAACTATATAGAAATAAATGGAATTTGTGGAAAGAATACATGCAGACAAATGTTCAGGAGGAGGAGGAGGAGTGAGGTTTTAAGATATGGCTGGACTTGAACAATTTATGTAAAGCTGGTGTGAATAACTGTTAAGAAAAAGAAAACATAGGTAATGTACAATTGCATGAGCAATACAAATGCTAATATAGTTTGTTTTCTCTTCTATTCATGTATTTGTGTCTGTTTTAAGTACTAATTTAATAAAGGTGTTTAAAAACAGTCACAAAACACCAAAAAAAACAATAATAAGGTGATAAACACAAATATCTTCTTTTATTGTAACTGAACATCCACTAAACTGACCTTACAGCTAATATTTACTGCATACTGTTACCTTAGTGCTCAAACCTTATTTAATCTACATTTCTTCTTTTACTTCAGCTTACACTTTAATCTAGGAGCCAAAATGCTATTAACTTCTCTTATCCTTCCTTAACACCCCTCAAAACCCTTTGGTCCGAAATGGAAGGTCAGACAGTTAGTCTTCTCTTTGTTGCCACCCCTACAGCACTTGGTATACTTGAACAAGGTAAAAATTGACTGATGTTTACAGAAAATGATCTTTTATTTAACTCATCACTGTCTATTTGTGAGAGATGCCAAGTACCTAATCAAATTTGAGGCCGCACACTCACAACTAAACACATCCTGTGAGCATTACTCACTTCCACAACACTCTGCACATACCCATACTAAATTAACATTTGTTGAGACAGTTTAAAAATCCTTGCCAAAGCCTCAAAGGACTAGTTGGAGCAAGGCCCACTGTAAACCAAGCAATGCAACACCAATTAGTGATAACACAGCTGATGGTCACAAAGTAGCAGCACATCTTAAATTCATTACACCAAAGCAATATAAAAACACAAAAAGAAATGTATTCATGGTTGGTGATATAGCCAACCTACTAGCCGATAAATTCAGCTCTAACGTTACCCCTCTCTCACATCCATCTGTCCCCCAAGATACATGTCAAACTGGCTTACCTCCAGCTACCACACAAGACCAAGTCCTGAAAGTGCTATAAAAAACAAAAAAAAAATACATTGATGGGTCCTGACAATATCCCTGGATACATCTTAAACAGCATGAAGCTCAATTTATCCACCCCTCTAACTACACTGTTCATCCTCAGCCTCCATACAGGTTTTATATCAAGCAAATGAACAGCTACAATCAACCCCCTGTATAAGGAAGGACCTTCCATGGACCCATAAGTCTGACCAGCCAGAATTAATCAATCAGAACAAAAGGAACCTTCAAACACTGGGCCTGTCTCAGTTTGGCTTTGTCAAGAGCAAGTCATGCTTACCCATTCTGGTGGACTTTTTTGAAAAACATCATCAAACCTATAGATGAATGTAAAATGCTATACAATGCATTCAACGTGACCACAACTTTTAACACAATCCCACTCAGACATAGAAGGAAAGCTAAAACTATGAACAAACCCTTATTTCACTCACTGGGTTTGTGAACTAGCTCACAGACAGGATGTTGCAAATCAAAACAGGGGATGTTACCTCCAAAAAGAGATCAGTCCCCAGGGTTCTGTGCTGGGACCTCTCCTGTTTGGCATCTACTTTTCTGAAATAAAAGCCATCATCAAAGGGCTCTGGCTGACTACATTTGCAGATGACTTTAAGCTAGGAGTGGTCATTGAATCCATAATGATTTAGCCATCCATCAGAAGGTTTGTCCTAAATAAGTAAGTAACTAGTGCCAAATCATGGACTGAAACTAAATGCCAAAAAAATGTCCACAGGAACTACCACATTGACAACAAATCCTTAAGAGCTGACCCAGATGTTTGGGGTTTAGGAACTTGTGAACAATGACCTAACTTTTGACCAGCATGTGTCGATTGTCATAAAAAAGTCCTTCTATACTGCACAGCTTATAAACAAAGCGATTATGAATAGATCTAGAGATATCATTGCCCCCCCTTTACTCAGCTGTCATTAGTCTAATCATGGAGTATAATGTCCCCTTTGTCATATAGCTGGCCAGACAAATGCAACAAGTGGAAAGCCCAGACAGATACCTTACTAAAAGGAAAAAAGCCTTAAACAAAATGTCCTGCAAGGACCGAATGAAAGCCCTGCCACTATACCTGGCATCCTACATACTGCTAAGAAGTAATTTATGTCTTCCACACAAGACATCTTCCGACCTAATACTGACAGATTTACTACACATCAAGTCGAATGGCATCATAAATATTTGGCCTGTGGATCTAAACCTATTTTGAAACATCAACAGAACAGTTTTGAGGGACAAATTTATCTTGGAAAGGATACTGCTGTTCTGGAAGAGTCCCCATCCAAGTAAAACAAACTTCACCCCTATCCATATTCAAGCATAACTTGGATCTATGGATGGGAAACAGAAAATTTATCCCAGAACTGCCTCCTGTCCCACTAACTGACAGAAGCAGCTCCTAAATGTTTTATCCCACACGTTTTACCCCACATCTACAGCACAATGACAATTATTATCACTAGGGGTAATACACAATTATTAACCATGGGATGGGTAAGGCCAATCTAATACCAAATGGTATAGGTTAAAAGAAGCACCAAAATAGGAAATGACTAGGCTTAAAAAGGCCCACAAGGGCAGCAAGCCTGGTACTTAATCACTTATGACTCTATTAGTGACTCCATAGTTAAGCACTTACGTATACAAATTCTACACAGAAAACACTGGACAAAAGCAGAATGACAGAGTTGTCACTCAGAAATCAAGACTGTCAACATTACATGGATGATGAGGCTTCTTAAACCATACAGTCTCCACCATAATTGTATATACATTTCACCTTTCATCTTCAACCACACCCCCTTTGAGCTCACCAATCTCACCTACAAAGAAATTAATTATAAAAATCTATCGAGTTTACTCATTCACAATATGATCGCCAGTTATCTACACACATTAACCACTGCTACTAAACAACTTGCACTCAGTGGCGACATCCACCCTAACCCAGGCCCCTCCACTATTACACCCACCGCTACAAACCTATATGGACCTAATATCCCTTGCAAGCAAAAACCCTCTGACATTTTAATACTCAGTATAAACATCCGCAGCTACATGAATAAAACTGAAGGGCTACATGCCTCTATATCCTTTTATAACCCTGACATTGTACTCCTAACTGAGACCTGGCTCAAGCCCCACATCAAAAATACCACCATAGCCCCTCCTGGCTACAACATCCTTAGATATGATTGAATAGCTAAAAGGGGCGGGGGCATTTCCCTACTCTACAGACACAACCTTATTCTCCAACAATTACATAAAGATATCCACACATTCGGCTATGCAGAAAACCTGCTTGCAAATATAAAATTAAACCAGCAAAAACAACTGAACATTATAGGTGTCTACTTACCACCTGGCAACAATATTGCCACTGTAGAGTCCCTTTTACATTGGACTTCACTGCCCTCCCTCAGGAGACACTTATCCTGGGGGATTTCAACAGTGACTGGACCTCTATCACGGGTAGCCCCCCCCACGAAGTACCACTTAAACATATTCAACTACACACAGCTTATCCAAACCCCCACCCATATAAACAAATCCATCAAAAAGGAATCCATATTAGACTGGATCCTAACCAACAAGCCTTCATCTGCCAATATATCTGGTATGTTACCAGACTCCCTCAGTGATCTCCTACCCACATTCATACTAAGACAGCACACAAAACCCATAAGACCTCCCATCCTACTTTCTAGCCATAGTTCCAAAAATTTCCTACCAAACCAATTCATCAACACCTTAAAAAAAAAAAAAAAGAAATTGGTCACCTCTTAAAACTCTACCATTAGATGAAGCTGTGGAGTACTTTAATACTACCTTCTTAGGTATCCTTAATCCTATGGCCCCACAAAGTATAATTCGTACTAAAACCAACCCAGCCCCCTGGATCTCAAAGGACACAAGATCCCTACTCAAACAATGAGACATAGCTTGGGCAACCTGGCGTACCAACAAAACAAGTACAAACCGAGAATACTTCCTGGAGCTCAGAAACAAAGCAAAAAAACAAATATGTAATGACAAAAAAGTTATTATATCCAGCTACAAAAACTCACTACAACAATCCACAAATATTTTGGTCCGCAATCAATCCCATTCTCCAACCAGGCAAAATCACCTCCCCAAACCTTAACACTGAAGGTGATAACAATGATATTGCCACCCAGTTTAATGACTATTTCACCTCCTCCATTCAAACGTTATTCAACAATTTTCCCACATCTACTACAAATACCCCCAAAATACAAAACTGTCACCATAAGACCAACATCCAATTCTCTCTCAAACCCGTTCCAACTGACCTAATTCATAAACACCTTGCCAAACTGAAACCCACCACTCTCGCTGATGATAAACTCCCCCGCTGATTACCTCAGGATTGCCGCCTCTGCCATCACCTACCCTATTTCCATACTCATCAATAGATCCATAGCTGAACACACTGTTCCCTCTCTCTGGAAAATTTCTTACTTCATTCCCTACACAAAGCCAGTTCCTCGACAGACTTTAGTAATTACCGCCCCATAGCTATACTATCTTCTATATCAAAAGTCTTAGAAAAATGTGTACACACCCACTACTGAATCATCTTCCATATAACCTGCTAGCAAATTCCTAACATAGATTTCAGCCAAACCATAGTACCACCGCTGCCCTTACATCCTTTACTGATCACACCAACCAACAAAGAAAGCTCGGTAACCTAGTATATGTTGTCTTCCTAGACCTGTCAAAGGCATTTGACACGGTATCCCACTACAAATTATTATCGAATCTCTCTGAGCTCAATCTGGATAATTCCTCTCTACTGTGGTTTAAAAATTCTCTCTCTCCGTCAACAAGCTATTACATGGTATAACTCTCTCTCCCCTCTCCTCCCAGTGGGACAGGGTGTTCCGCAATGATCCATTCTTGGTCTCCTACTATTTTCCATCTTTACCAATAATCTCCCCTCGGCTACCCAAGAAACTAATATAATACAGTATATGCTGATGACACCACCCTTATTTACTCAGCCCCCTCTCTACGATTACTCCAAGACAGAACGCAGGAAGCCTTCACTACTAACGAAAAATGTCTAAATTGCTCCAAACTCATAATAAACCCATCTAAGACCCAACTCATGATCTTCCACCCATCCAAAACTTTCAACCCCACCTAAACCCATCTAAGACCCAACTCACGATCTTCCATTCTCAATAACATCCTCCAACAATACCCTTATCACACCAGTAACTCACACCAAGCTACTAGGTGTAACTATTAACCAAAACCTAAAATTCGACAAACATATAGCACTAACAATTGACAAAGTTCATAAAAAACTAAGTTCACTCTACCGCTGCAACAGCTTCCTTACATAGGAATCCCAAATCACTATCTCTCGTACCCATCTACTCTCCACCTTACTATATGCTTCCTCAGTTCTAACTAACCTAAACAAATCTGACCTTCTGAAACTATCTACCTGCTACAATAAAATCTCAAAATTTGCAACCAATGCTAAGTTTCGTTCTCACCATTGCCTCTCCCTAAGACAACTGGGATGGTTAGAACTCAGTAACTTACTAAAATACAATCAACTTTTCCTGATCCATCAACTGCTACACCAACCAAATAAAACACCTGCCCTCTCTGGCCTGCTCACCTTCCATAATACTGCGCGTCAACTAAGATCTTCCAATACTGCCCTACTGATTGTTACCAATTGCTTACATAACTCAGGCCAATCTCTTTATTCCTATGCAGTTGCTAAGACTTGGAACTCTCTACCCCCTGACATTAGATGTCTAAATAGTAAACATACTTTCAAATCCCTACTAAAAGATCTCCTATTCAAAACTTGGATATGTTCCTGTATAGAACCAGACTAATTTCACCTGTTCCTGACTTTCAACATCCCTAGATCACAGGTGTACTGTGTAGTTTCATTTGGAGCATAGTGTTTAAGCCTCCTTTATTGTTATGATTTCTAGTTTATGGCGCCGTTTGGCTATGGAAATTTATTTTTGAATTTATGTTCAAGCAATTGGATATTTGTTGTATATCTTCTTTAACTGTTTCTCAATATTCAAACCACTGTATGCTGCATCATTTGTAAAAGTCCGATTTTACTCTTTTTATATGTTCCATGCTCTTTGTACAAAATAGCTATGTTTATATAATTTTTTATTATTTTTATTATTTTTTTCTAATTTTTTACTATGTATCTGGAGCTTTTCTCCCTGGGCCTCCGCTGAAAATGGTCACCTTGTGTGCAGTTGGCCTAACCCAGTAAACAAATGGAAAATAAATAAAAATATAGATATGATTATAAGATAGTGGCAGTACATACTGTGGTAAACGACTTTTTGCACAAAACCCTGACATGATATGCAGACAGACATGACAGAGCTCTCCATACATGTTACAAATACAGGAAAGACCCTAGTACTGAGTGGAATCCTTCCATCACCAAGTATAAATAAAAGATGAATGGCTTACAAAACTGGTTAACTCATTACATCCAAGTGACTCCTCCAGGTGTACCTGTAGATAACTCCTACTAGGTGCAAACATTGCTTGTTCATATTTGCATCAATAATTCCAAAACCATGTTATGTACAAGATTTTAAAATATTTCATTTTAAAGCTTACACAACTGGAAACTCAAGTGCATTAATATTTGACCTCTGTGGAATGCAGGTAAAGAGATATTAACTGTTGTTTTTATGATATTCATTTATATATATATATATATATATATATATATATATATATATATATATATAAGTTTCACATTTTTCTAAACATCTCAGCAACCAAGTAACACAGACAGAACTCCTTAGCCTTATGTGAAAGCTCTCAGCTAGATGAATAAATTGCTGCTAACAGTATGTATATAACTTGACTGGTTGCTGAGATAATGTAATTTGTTTACAAAATATTACAAATGTAATTGTTACAGTGTTTACTGTGACTTATAAAATTCTGTTTATGACCAGGAACCTAAGGAATACTACCACTATAAAAATAGTATGTGCCGAACAGTTTGCATTTATACTTCTTTCATGACCCCCTATGGTTCCAGGGATATGAACATTTGTTTGAAATGTGAACACATAATTTGTTTCTGTCAAAAGCCTTAGGCTCTGTCAGACAGAAGTTACAGTACAAACTTCCTGAGCTCCATTGAAATGGCTGAGTTAAATACCTTTTGTCATTCTAGAGGGATCCAGTATGTGATGAAATGCCTGACAATCATTCATGTTTCACCAAGACCAGTTTGTAACTCTACATTTAAAAGTTCCAGATTACTGGAGAAAGCTTTTGCTCCCTCCCTGTGAATTTTTAGGCAGGTAAGGATTAATATACCTGCTAACCTAACCTCCAAAACAAACCAACCAGTGGACTACATCAAGGTGACGCCACTTAATGCTAAAAGTCTAAATAAACTGCCTGACAATAAGGGCCTCCTGCATCTGGAGTACATCCAAGTAAGTGCTGTTATAGAAATCTGGATTATGGGCCCAGAGAGCACTTCAGTACTTGAGTTTGTGTTCATCAATCATTTAGACATGACAGAAACTGGTGGTGCATCCATATTTATAACTGATCACATTACTTCAAGACAGATGCCCGGAAACCTACAAGCAACGCTTACAAATTAAATTTGCAATAATCTGCATCAGCCACCAGATCATAGTGAGCCACAGGACCTCCCCCCCACACACACAATGTCCCCAGAGACTCCTATAACATTCCTAAATATTTCTGATGAGCTCCCTACACGTAGGGACACTGCTACCCAAGGCGTTTTTAACCACCCAGTAATAAATTGGGGGACTTATACCACCAACACAGAATATACTCAAAAAAATCTAAAATTGTATAAACAAGAACTCCCTGGATCAAACTGTTAAAGACACTACTAGAGGACAAAATATACTTGACCTGGTCGTAACAAACATAACATCTATATGTATGATCCCCACGGTAGCCCCACCTTGGTCAAGGCAGGCCACAAACAAGTAACCTTCTCCATCAAATCTCCAAGCCATCAAAAGTAAATATCACAGAATTCAGGAACTTCAGATGAACAAATTGATAACCCTTTGAAATGTTGGGACCTGCTAGAGTGAGTCCTGAAACATGGACACTGAATAACTGAAAAAAACAGACTTATATATATCAAGCCCAAGACGGCCATTTCCTGGAATATTCCATTTTCTCCAAGGCATGGTTATCTTGAAGTTGGTATATACAAGTTCAGGGTATGTGGAAGTGCAGGGGGGCATGGCCACCTGCAAAACAGTTTAAAGAAGAGTGATCTTTGAGATATGTGCATCTCCAGGGTTTTTGGCATCTCTTTACAGCAATAGGGAGCCACAGAAATCTACAATTCTATGATGAAACCTCTAAATTCAAGTATAACAATATTACCTAAAATATACACAGCAAAGAGTTAAGCACACAAGTTCTACTCAGACAAACTATATTAACTGGGCAGTTCCAAAAAGAACCAAGCAACTAGGGAAGATTAAAAGCAAATCAGTGTGGTGGTCCACAAGTAATAATAAACTATAAAGGAATAAACTCCTAAACAAAAACAGCAGAACAAAAAACACAAACATTAGAGAGACTATCAAACAAATAAGAAACTAAAAAAGGATATCAGAAAAATGAAGGTATCCTAATAACTTGGACTAACTAAAGAAGCCAGAAACAATGTCAAATCCATATAGTCAGTTCCCTAACAAGTAAGCACTAAACAAACATTGCTGGACCCACTCCTCACTCTTCTTAATGTGAACCTAGCAAATGGCTTTGTCCCACAGGTATGGTGCACAGCTGTTGTGATGCCTTCCACAAGGGTGGCTCCACCACTGACCCTGGGAATTACACACCTACTGGTCTAATAAGTCTTGCATGCAAAGCCAAGGAACATATCATAACTGACCTAATAATCAACTATGATATGAAAACTCAAGACTTGTTCACTAGCAGTATGGCTCTGGTAGAGGTAGAACTTGTCTGATGAATCTAGTGAATTTCATTGAGGGGTTTACTCAGGCTGTAGACTGTAGGCAAGCTGTCCGCAGAGTGTACCTTGATCGCATCAAGGCATTCAATACCATACTACATACAAATATGAAAAATAAGCTGAAAGCGTTTCAACTAGACCCTTATGTGGTTAATTGGACTTAGAGACAGGACTTGCACAATAACAGTAGAGGCACATCCTCCAAGAGCATGAAGGTGACCAATGTAGTCCCTTGGAGATTTGTAATGTGACCTCTGCTATGTGGTATCTACTTCTCAGATTTCCATATATCAAATGAGAATCTCTGGTTAAAAGTCTGTAGATGCTTGTAAGCTGGGAAGTGTCATCAAGTCCCCCTCTGACATACAGGCACTTCAACAGAAGCTTACACTTGCCACTATGTGATGTACAAAAAAATGGGCTCAAACTCAATACTAAAAAGTGCAATATTGTCACATTCGGTAAGTAACTCCTAGATTCAGTTTATGAGAAGGCAGTAAGAGACCTGGGTACTTGGGTGGACAGCTCCTTCTTGTTTGACCACCATATTGCAATTATGGTTAGGAAATCCTTTATCTTGCACAGCTCACAATTAAAGATGTCTCCATTATATCAAAAAGAGTTGTAGTCCTCAACTCCTTGTACTGTGCACAATTAGACCCATCACCGAGTACAATTCCACTTTGGGATGTACCTTACTAAGCATAACTGAGTAACTGAGGAAAGACCCCAGAAGTTCATCCATAAAAAAATCATTTAAAAGACTACAGCTACCAAGAGAGACTGGAGGCTATATCTCTATATTCAGTATCTCATGGTCAAGTAGCCCAAGGACCTTTATATCTCAATAACACAAAACAGTCCTTCCAACACTAGGGTCAGAGACCTAAATCTACTCCAACAAATAAAAAGACAAGCTGCAGGGATAGATATTAACACAGTAAACTTCCTCTCCAAATTAACCACTGTGACACAATGTCTGCGTTTAATAAGACGGTAGATAATTGGATGGGTATTCATAAATAAAACAAAGCTTTCAGGAATAACAAATCCCTTCTTCAGTGTATAAAAACAATGAGTAAACTCTAATTTAAATAGCATTTAAAACAAGTCACATGCTCACATTCCCCCAGTAGTTCCTAACAAACAATTATACTTACACAACCCACCTTTAAAGACACAGCACAACTACACATCATTTTAAATTCATGTCCAAATTTTAAAACAGGCTTCATGGTAACCATTGTATTTAGACTTGGATAGGAATCCACGTTTAGGTGTAAAATCCATTCATACTCTATTAATTTTAACTTGTTAGTATGATCACCTCCCCTTATATTTTTAATCAAAATTTGTATTACTTTAAACCTAAACATATGATTTAAACCACAGTCCATCACATGTTTACCAGGTGGATTTGTCTGTACATTATGTCTGATATCTGACTGATGCTCTATAATTCGATCTCTCAACATTTTAGTTGACTTGCCTATACAGAACATACAGAGAAAGTCACTAAATATACTATAAATTTTGTATTGCAATTAGCTGAAACTTTGCAAAAATATTTTTTTCCACTTACTGGATGTATAAGCTCAGTGTCAGATATAACAGACTTACAGCTAGAACAATTCAAGCATGGAAAAGTACCTTTCTTACTCATATTATTTTGATAGGTATGCATATCCATATCCTGATAACTTTTGTTTCAGACTTTTACAATTTCTAAAAGCAAACTGGGGCTTCTCGTCTATGAAAGCATTTCAGGCATCACGTATAGAATATCCCAATTCTTAAATATTACATTCATTATAGCAGAGGATGCTCTGCTATAATTCATAACATACCTTAGCTTTATTAGGGGTATTGTTAAAAGCCAACTCTTAAGAGTGAGTAGGATTACTACAGACACAAAGATGGAATCAACAGACTATAGACATGCTTAATGATGTTACAGCTAGGGGCTACGATGACGTTTTGCTACATGTTATGAGAAGACAAGTGATTGGTGAGAGAGAATGTAAAGCTAAGCCCTATTTTTCTCATGCTGAGGGAGATTTATCTAGGGGCTTAGCCGAAGGAAATAAGCTAAGGTATGTTATGAATTATAGCAGAGCGTAATTTTTAAGAATTGGGATATTCTACATGCATTGCCCGAAATAAAAGAGTTCACAGATGAGAAGCCCCAATTTGCTTTTAGAAATTGTAAAAGTCTGAAACAAAAGTTATAAGGATATGGATATGCATATGCATACCTATCAAAATAATGTGAGTAAGAAAGGTAATTTTCCATGCTTGAATTGTTCTACCTTTAAGTCTGTTATATCTGACATTGAGTTTATATATCCAGTAAGTAAAAAATATATATTTTTTTCAAAAGTTTCAGTTACTTGCAATACAACTTTTATAGTATATTTAGTGACTTACTCTGTATGTTCTTGTTTCTATACAGGCAAGTCAAGTAGAAGGTTGAGGAATCGAATTGTAGAGCATCAGATATGCACAGTTTAAATCATATGTTTAGGTTTAGAGTAATACAAATTTTGACTAAAAATATAAGGGGAGGTGATCATAACAACAAGTTGGAATTAATAGAGTACGAATGGATTTTACACCTAAAGTCGGATTCATATCCAGGTCTAAATACAATTGTTATCTTGATGTCCATTTAAAAATTTAGACAGATGAGCTTAAAATGATGTCTAGCTGTGTTGTGTCTTTAAAGGTGGGTTGTTTAAGTGTAATTGCTTGTTATAAACTATTGGGGGAATTTGAACATGTGACTTGTTTTAAATGCTATTTAAATGGAGTTTACTCACTGTTTTTTTATACACTAAAGGGATTTGTTATTCCCAAAAGCTTTGTTTTTTATTAAATTGTGCTTCCTACAGTTCAGTGTGTTTTTTGTTTAAGATGGAAATGGCTTCATGGCTCATTTGCCTCAATAACTATGATCCTGATAGTCAAAAAAGTAAGACGTTATTCTCTCCTAACATCACTGCCAAACAGAAGTCAGGCTGGCCTTCAGCAGCTAGCTGTCACACAGGTAGACCTGTACCTTCTAGCTGCAGTGCAAAAGGAGGGCGGTTACTGGTGTCACATGCTTGGGCACACCCTTGATGTACGGACATGCACTCCTGAAACAATATTAGAGAAAGAAATGTACTAGGCCCTACTTCAAAAACATCATGCGATACTCATGAATACTAATCTTGCTCACCCATTCTGTCATCTCCCACAAGGTATCAGAGAAGACTGCAAAGGAATACCATCACAAGAAGAGAAGAATGCTAAATGAGTGAGAGGGAGACTGATCAACCCCTTATCGGTGAAGCAACGCCAGCTTCAGGAAAAAAAGCCACTGGACCTAGTGCCAAGTCTGTACTTACTGCGATTTGGTAAAGTATGCAGGATTTAAGGTGTGACCTGTATCTTGCTTTGCTATCTCATTCCTCTCTGAATCCTGCCTTCCCATATGAAAGGGACTCTCCAGCTGATCCCTCCTCAGTTCCAGCCATTCCTGGTATACGTGCATATGCTGTCTCAGCTCCATCCATTCCCAGTATACATGCATAAACTGTCTCAGCTCCATCCACTTCTGACATATGTGCATAGGCTGTCTAAGCTCCATCCACTGCCGGTTATACATGCATACGCTGTCTCAGCTCCATCCATTCCAATCATACGTGCGTATACTGTCTCAGCTCGATCCATTCCAAGCATACGTGCGAATACTGTCTCAGCTCCATCCATTCCAAGCATACATGCGTACACCATCTCAGCTTCATCCATTCCCTGGATACATGCACACACCGTCTCAGCTCAAACCATTCCCTGGATACGTGCGGGCATTGTCTCTGCTCCATCTATTCTCAGTATACAGTGGATATAAAAAGTGTACACACCCTTGTTAAAATGCAAGGTTTTTGTGAGATAAAAAAATGAGACCACAATAAATAATTTCAAAACTTTTCCCACCTTTAATGTGACCTATAACCTGTACAATTCAACTGAAAAACAAACAAATCTGTTAGGGGAAAAATATAAAAAATAAAAAGTGTACAATACACTAGTTGCATAAGTGTGCATATCATTAAACTAAATACTTTGTTGTATGTGCACACCCTTAAACTAATACTTTGCTGAAGCACTTTTTGATTTAATTACAGCATTCAGTCTTCTTGGGTACACACCTGCCATCAATTAGAGAGACTCTGATTAACCCCAAATAAAGTTCAGCTGTCCTAGTAGGATTTTCCTGACATTTACTTAGTTGCCTGCTACAGCAAAAGCCATAGTTCACAGACAGCTTACAAAGCATCAAAGGGATTTCATTGTTGAAAGGGTATTAGTCAGGAGAAGGGTACAAAAAATGTCCACAGCATTGGATATACCATGGAACACAGTGAAGACAGTCATCAAAAAGTTGAGAAAATATGCAACAACAGTGACGTTGCAAAGAACTAGATGTCCCTCCAAAATTGATGAAAAGACAAGAAGAAAACTGGTCAGGGAGGCTACCAAGAGACCTACAGCAACACTGAAGGAGCTGCAGGAATTTCTGGCAAGTACTGGTTGTGTACATGTGGCAACAATCTCCCATATTCTCTATATGTCTGGACTATGGGATAGGGTTGCAAAACAGAAGCCTTTTCTTACACAGAAAAACACCCAGGTCCAGCTAAAATTTCTAAAACAATAGATCAAGTCTCCCAAACGCATGTGGGAAAATGTGTTATGGTCTGATGAGACTAAGGTTGAACTTTTTGGCCACAATTCCAAAAGGTATGTTTGGCGCAAAAACAACATTTCTCATCACCAAAAGAACACCATCTCCATGGTGAAGCATAGTGGTAGCAGCATCATGCTTTGGGCTTGCTTTTCTTCAGCTGGAACAGGGGCTTTAGTCAAGGTGGAGGGAAAATTATGAACAGTTCCAAATACCAGTTACTTTTGGCCCAAAACCTTCAGGTGTCTGCTAGAAAGCTGAAGATGAATAGGAATTTCACCTTTCAACACAACAATGACCCCAAGCATACATCCAAATCAACAAAAGAATGGCTTTACCAGAAGAAAATTAAAGTTTTGGAATGGCCCAGTCACAGCCCAGACCTAAAACCAACAGAAAATCTGTGGAGTAATCTGAAGAGGGCTGTGCACAACAGATGCCCTCGCAATCTGACAGATTTGGAGCACTTTTGCAAGGAAGAGTGGGCAAATCTTGCCAAGTCAAGATGTGCCATGCTGATAGCCTCCTACCCAAGAAGATTGAAAGCTGTAATTAAATCAAAATGTGCTTCAACAAAGTATTAGTTTAAGGGTGTGCACACTTATATAACCAGCTTATTGTATGTTTTTTATTTTTCATATCTTTTCCCCTAACAGATTTGTTTGTTTTTCAGTTGAATTGTACCGGTTATAAGTCATATTAAAGGTGGGAAAAGTTTTGAAATGATTTATTGTGGTTTCATTTTTTATATCACAAAAACCTGGCATTTTAACAGGAGTGTGTACACTTTTTATATCCACTGTACGTACACACAATGTCTCAGCTCCATCCATTCCCTGTATACATGCATACACTGTCTCAGCTCCATCTGTTCTCAGTACACATGCATATGCTGAGGTGGACTCGTAGCTTTTCAAAGAGCCATCTCTGGGTTGCCAATATGAAGCAGTCACATTTCTTGTACTCCTTGATAATATGATAAGGAAACCCAAGGAAATTAGTTTTATTGCGATGGGCCTACAGGCACAGTAAGTACACTTCAGTTCTTAAGCACTGGCCAAGGAAAATTTACAGTGGCATGGCATGAGATAAAAAAAAAAAATGTAAGAGCAGCTTCAAAGAAAGGGGAGGCCCAGGGCCAGAAAACCCATTATATAAATGTAATGATGCCCAGGCATGTACAGTCTCAAATGCCCCAAGCAAAAAAGCCAGACTTCAAAAAGAACCAGGTTCAGAAATGCCAGCTACAAAGAGTACCCAAATTTATACAAAGCATGCTCCAAGTGAAGGCATTTTAATAGCTTTTTTTTGTAATCTAGTGCAGTCATCTAATCTGTTCCTCCCAACTCTCATTACCTTCTTTAAAAATAACTTTTGTCAGTGTTCTCGCCTGTATTGAATTTAGCTTATGTTCTAGCAGTGTTGTTCTAAACATTCTTAGTTTCCCGACAGCTAAAGACCCATCTTAGCCCATTTAGAGCCCGGTTACTATAATAAGGCACAGTAAGGCTAAAAATGTTTTGCATAACTTTGCTAATTCTCTGGATGCTACAACAGCTGCAGACCTTCCACTCATTCTTTTCCACAGTTATCCCTCACATACAGATTATTATTATTTCAAAACTCAGTGATGTCTTTTTAAATGTGTACATTTCCTCACACACTTATTCCAGTAAGGTCAGCAGAATGGATATCCAGCAACCTCATGACCCACAGCTAACAAATGCCAAATACTAGTCAAGCAGGATGCTTATTAGCTTGCAAAATGCTGGCATGGCCTAAACAACAGCCTCACCCAAAAACTGTAAATGCATTATTTGTTTACCATAGTTTAGTGTTCTCTGCAGTACTAATGATCCTGCACTACTTAGTTAATAAAAATGTAAACTTTAACTTTTTTTTTTTTTTTTTGGAAAATGTCATTTTATTCATGTCAATAAAACAAAATATGAAGCCATATGTGAAAAAGCTTGCTGTGGCCATATAATCAAAAACACACCATGCATAAAGTTTCAAACAACTAGCATGAAAATGGCCAGGAATTAAAATATACTGTGAGAATAAATCTGCAGGCCAAGTATTTGCCGAGTGGTACTTACATTCACTTTGTCTTTTTCAAAAGGAAGCGAGAACTCT
The DNA here is from genome assembly GCF_019279795.1 of Protopterus annectens. Classification (NCBI taxonomy): domain Eukaryota; kingdom Metazoa; phylum Chordata; order Ceratodontiformes; family Protopteridae; genus Protopterus; species Protopterus annectens. Next base: position 595,182,528 of record NC_056728.1, read on the forward strand.
CCATGCAACAGTCCATTTCTCTCCAAGAATACAATGTCATGTTTGTTTGGTTTACGTTGGGAAGATGCTATTAGACTACCTGATGGTCTAAAAAACAGCAAAATAACAGTTTTGAGAAGATGAAGCTCACAGTACATCATGTTTAAGCTGTCAGGATGTCACATTTTAAGTGCAACTTCTTACATGGACACCAGTGAAAATCAGGTCCCTCACAGACCCAAAAGTAAGAACAGTGGCAGCATTGTACCCCCTAACCTGTAAGCAATTCTGCTTCAAGACCTTCACTCTGATGTGGGACGTCCCATTTTGTTCCATACGAGACCAGAGTGAAGTGCTATACTAAACCACAGACAAATATTTAAATATATATATTTTTTAATTTTTTATCATTTGTAATGTTATTCATAAATTACTACAGACCTAGTGAAATATGATGGCAAAACACCTAATAAACATACACATTAATAATTCAAACATCAGTGCTTAACTGGTTTGGATGTGTAGCAGCCAAAATACTTCTAAATAAATAAATATATACACACACACATAAGAGCTCAAGTAAATGTCTACCATCTTGTCAGCTTTCTCAGCAGGTACTGATTTCAATGAGTTTGTAATGTGCAGCTACAATTTACATACCAAGAACTGGCCAACTGTCCAAAGGATTAGTTATTTCATTAACGATACAAAATATGACAAATTCAGAAAAAATGCCCATCAAAGTGAATTTTATTAACTCTGTTTTTATCAAACAGGATTACTTGCAAATCTGTTTTTTTAAACACCTTTACTGAATTATCACTTGTGACACAGGCTGACTTACATTTATATAAAAATAATCAAACTGTATTAACAAGTTCACATTTGAAAACAATATAATCAAATCAGCATTACATAAATTGTTCATTTCCTTCCTTCTCTTAAACCTCGTTCCTCTAAAACATTTTCTGCATGCATTGTTCCCACAATTTCCGTGTTTTCTATGGAATTTACTACCTTTTTTTAAAGATTCCACTTCCTGTTCTTTTATCTCTGTTACAATATTCACTACTTCAAGTGTGGTTGGTTTAGACTTCCATTTCCATTTTCCTAGAAATTGCTGTTTTGGCAGCCACCAGAATTAAACTTAACAAGACTAACTGGATATAATTCAGATCATGTATCACAGCTCAAAAAAATTGTTTCCTTAGTTACACTCATTTGTTTGCCCAGTATTCCTGACAGAGTACTCTGTAGGGAATTTTTAAAGTCTGACAACTTATTACACTCTCAGAACATATGTTGTCAGGTACCCCTTTCTTCCCCCATTACACCTCCAACATCTGCCATCTACCTGTCAAAAAAATATCTGAAGTCTGTTTGTGGTAAAAAAAAGTACCTATGCAAACACTTCCAGACAAAAATACTAAATTTTCTAGACTTTGCTGCATATTTGGGAGCCATACATATGTATTCCCATTGTTTATTTGTGAACTGCTCATCTCATCTATTTTTCCAATCTTTTCTGACTTCCTCTGATTAATTCCTACAATCATTGTGCAATACTTTATGTGCCCTACTAATAATATATTTTTTAACAGCAGCTTTTATTCTAGATTCAACTAAAAACTCAACTAGTGTACATCTTTCATTAAGGATTCCCCATTCCTACTTTGCCTATACTCTGATATCAATCCCTGCTAAGGAAAGCAATCTCTAGCCTGCATCCCAAATGTCTTCTTGGCCTACTCCTATTATATTAACTTTCCCTCTTTAATTATTTGTTCCAAATACCTTGGTTCCTTTGCCAGCTTCCTCTGGTAAATTCCATTCCACTTCTTGCCTATTCTAAGTACCCCTAACTGCAGTCATACCTATTGGTAGAATCCCCTTTCTAAATTCCCACGTTAGCTTAGTTCTTTGTATACTTCCTGCTACTTTATGAATATAATACTCTGTATGGTTATTCTCCTTAAGAATATGCATCCAAAATCTCATTCTGTTTCATGAACTTCCCCCTGCTTCATCATCATCTCTTTCCACTTTGAATGATAACTTTCTGCTTGTGTTATATGTATGAGCCTTAACTGTGTAGTGCTAAAATACCAGGTAATCCTAAGCTACCTTCTTCTACTGGAAGGATCATTTTATCCCACATGACCCTTGCCCCTCCCAGATAAAATCAATCCTTCAACTCTTTATTAACTGCTATCCACAACTTCTCCTCTGGTTGATAAAAATAAGCCTGACCCCTGTATAAAACTAAAGTGACTAAAACAATTTTACTGCTTGTATCTGTGCAGCGGTAGCATTGTTGCCTCACAGCAAGAGGTTCTCCTGTTCGATTCTCGGCTGGAGTGCGGGGAGTGCCTTCTGTGTGGTGTCTGCATGTCCTCCCCGCGGTTAGGTGGGTGTTCGAAAGACATGCGTAAATGGGCGTGCCTTCGTTGAAGGTTGAATGTCGAGCTGGCACCTCGGCATTCGTGAAAATCTACTGCCAATCATTAGCGGACCGGAGTTCCACTGTGGCGACCCCTAACCGGGAAAAGCCGAAAGACAAACAACATCATCTTGTTATCCATATCCATAGGCAAGAGCTTCCAGTTCCTCAGTTTTTGTATTATCTTTTGTTTAGCCTCTTTCCACATACCCTTATCTGCCACAACAGAATCTTTTTAACTCGTAATTCTAAATACTTTATTTTATGTTCCCATAAATATGGGTATTATTGCACCAATTCATGTATCAGTACATAATTTACAGCTAGAGTCTTTGTTTTATCTTCATTAATTTTATATCCTGAAAAAAAAAACTGGAACTGTCTCAGAATTTTCCACAATACTGAGATGTCCTTTTCTGGTTCTGTTAGGTACAAAATAATATCATCTGAAAATAAAGCCAATGTTTCTTGAATAACCATACCAATTATGTCCTTGAATTTCTGACTCTCTTATTTTCTTTGCCAATGGAGCTAAATATAATGCAAATAAGAAAGGGGAAAGAGGACACTCCTGGCTGGTTCTTTTGCTCAGATGCAACTTATCAGAGAAGAACTCTTCTACTTTGATTTTTGACTATGATACTACATATATCCTCCTAATTCACCTTATTATTGTATCAGGAAATGCAAATGCTTCCACTGTCCTAATCATAAAATCCCAGGTATTTTTTACATTCTGCTTTCCTCTGGATCATCTTTGTTCTATTATGTTATCAAATGTTTGCCTCCCCACCACACAGTCACAGTGATCTGTATCTACCAATTCTGATATCATCTTTGCCATTCTTTTGGCCGTTATAGACAAATACTATATAACCATGGTTTAGGATTGAAATGAGTCTATATGAAAGCTGGATCTGATAGGTCTTTCCATCTTTGGGTATTACCGCCACCACAGTTTTTCAGGTTGTTGGTGCTTACCCTCCTTTTAAAATACCATTAAACAAAACATTTCAGATTTGTATCACATTTTCCCCTCTTTGCCTCCACACTTCAATCAGAATATCATCTGTTCTAGAGACTTTCCTGAAGATTTGTTACAGCTCACCATTTTTATCTCATCTCCTCCTATCTTAAATGTTAATTGTCAAGCCTCATCTACCTCTAACTTTAGCATATTTAACTCTTCCATAAATATTTCCATGTGTGCTTTTTCTTGACTTCTCCACTTCTCTGTTTTATACAAATTTTCATAAAATTTCCAAAATATCTCTCATACTTCTACAGGAGCTTTCCTTATTTTTCTTGTTGTAGGCTCACAATTTAAAGTTTTTACACTCTGAAATGATTTATCAAAAATAGTTGTTTAAGAGCAATCTTTCTAAACTTATGCACTGCATCCACATACTCCCCTTATGTTTTTTTCTTTAGAACCCTGCAATTGTGTCTGTTCTTGTTCTGTGAGATTACCCTTTTTTTGTAATACTTTAACCTTTATCATTCCCTCTAAATAATTCTTGTTACTTCTTAACCAGCTCTCCATTTTATTTCTACCTTATTTTTAAACTGCACCTTCACTTTATCCTACTCACCAAGTACAACTTCTGGAGTATTTTACTTCTTACCTAATAACTCCTGAATAATTTCCACTACCTCTGTTTTTAACAGGCCAGTGTTTCATCTTAACTTCATTACCCTGCATTTTTATCTTAGTAATTACCAGTGCGTGATCTGAAATAGTTATTGGATGTGTATGAAATTTCTCAATTAAATTAACACGTTCCTGTGAAATATAATTTCTGACTAATCTAGCCTAGTTATTGTACCCTGGGGAATACCATATAATTTCTTTCAGAGTTCCTGTTATGGAATTCACTTTTTCCATGCCAAACATTTTCATAAATTTCTTCAGAAATCTACCCTCTAGTGCTAATTTCCATTCTAGACCCCCAGATACATCCTCATTGTTGCAAGTTACATTCTAGTTCCCATCAAAAATTTTAAGCTCCACAATAGCACTTTTAGGTGGAATATAAATATATACCAGTGTAATCCTTACCAACCGCAAATCTGCCAATATCTTTTTTTTTTTGCGCTCCTCGAGAAATTAATACAAGTACTCTTCTTTTCCTTTCGCTCTAATATTTTTTCTGAATATTCATGCTGAAATCCATTCTTCATCAAATTCTTATTCTCATTTCTTTCCAAATGCATCTCCCATACCACTGCTATTTGCATTCTGCATTTCTTAATATAATTAACTATTCTTTCCTTTTTGTCTATACCCGTGAGACCATTCACATTCCAAGATAATATGGAAATTGTCACCATTATAATAAGTCATTATTCCCACCTATTATACATGCCCTAACAGGCATACTCAGAGGAATCTGTGGGAGGTTGGTATAATGGTTAAGGTGTTTACCTTACAAACATAAGGTGCAGGGTTTGATCCTCACATGGGGTAACTGACTAGGCTTACAAGGGCAGTTATCCTAGTACTAATCTATGAACCTAAGACAGCTTTGTAAATGTCTATTTTCAGCTTTTGTGATACATGTACCCACCAATGTTTAACAGGTTAATCCTTTACACATTTTTTTTTCTTATCAACACTGGAACCTATGCCACACTTTACAAGGCTTTTTAATGAAAACCCTCAAACAAAAAAAATACACACCCAGACCCTGCTAACTTAATACAAACACAAAACTATGCCCATCTTCAAATAATGATGTTTAATCCTCTTAATTGTCACAAATAGCAGCAAACATAGGCCTTAATTAACATAAAATTGAGGTTATCCCTAAGACTTATGTTATTGCCTGTGCTTCCACTTTCACTAAATGACATCTGTTCTTTTTTTACCTTTACTCCCTCTGAGATATGAATAACAACTTGCATGCTTTCAGAAAACATTAATTTTTTTGTCTTTAAGAAAGGAGTGTTCTGGCTTTTTACTGCCCTACTATCAGCTTGCCTCCATGGAAACGCAAGAGAAAAACTAGTAGTCCTCCGCTGCAGGCTTCTAAAGACAACTGAAACATTTACTGCTAAAGAAAAATTGTTCATTATGTTCAATGTTTTCTTATTTATATTTTTCCACTTAAAACTTGCTATTAGATTAAGCCAAGGGTCTTAGTCAGACATTCACTTATGCAAAAATAAGAGAAAACATATCAGCTTTTCATATATTAGGATCTGTGTTACTTTTTAGGATTACAGCCTATTAACTTAAACATGCTTTTGTCCAGTTTCTCTTTTTTTTCCTCTTTTTGCATTGTAATGCCTACATTTCTTAATGCTAAATAAGAAAGAGAAAAAAGGGATTTACTTGCTTTACTATTCTTATCACATATAAACACAACTAATAATGCTTTACTATAAAACATGCATTTTATACCATGAAAAGCTTCACAGAAATACTGTTAAGAACAGAAATTGTTTTACTTACAGTTACCTTTTTCCTTCTCCCTCCCCTCCCCTCAGTGTCCTTCCAAACACTGATGACATGACGTGGGGCAAATGCCTTTCAGGCTACATTCAGTAACAGTCCACTCCTTCCATTTTTTCTTATACAACCACATTTCACGAATGCGACTGATGCTTTGAGATCTCATGTCTATTCATTAATTTCCATGTTGCTGGTCTTCCTCTTGTTCATCTCCATCTCCCGGCTCCAGATTTTGGTTCAACTGCAACCAGACTCCCAATTCTTGTGTTCTTCCTGTCTCTCAAGTATTTTCCTTTTAAACAGTGGAAAAGATTTCACTGGCAAAGTCTCTGTGTGTGCTTTATTATAAGAATAATGAGAAGCAGTATCCCCTTCTGCTTGATGGCTCACATTTCATTGTACAAACTTTTGTATTGCCTCCTTAGCATGTTCTGCATCAAAAAATAATTTTGATCTTTCAGGAAAAATATCCTGAAGACAGCTGGATACAGCAGCTTCAATCTTACACCTGCCTCTTGCCATTCCCTGTTTGCTGGAATAAATTTGTTTCTTTTCTGCCTGGTGTACACTGAATCATCACTTTCTACACTTTACTGTCTTCAACTTTTAATACTTAGACCTTTTGCCACAGTTTTGTCAGGATCAACTCTTTTTGCCGGCATGTTTGCATCTTTACTAATACAGGTCATGGCCAGCTTTGGCACATACACAAGGTGTGCCTTTTCAATGAACAGCTTCTGCTGTGAAATAACAGTCCAGTTGCTTATGCGTGTTTCCATATCTGCTCTATCCTCTAATTCTACCAGTTTTGAAACAGCTTTTCTTGAACAGTCTTGTACTCAGACAGATCTTATCTGTTTAAAGCTTCTTCCATTGTTTTCCATCCTTTTATTTGAGCGGATGTACTCTTTCAGTGTTTTGTTTATTTTAATTAGCTTTGAGCACATTTGACTTATTTTTTCCTCTAGATCACTGGAAGCCATGTGCTGAACCAAAGCTGAAGCTTGAACTACTTTTTGCTGAACAGATGCAGAAATCTTCTGAGTCGGTGTTTTCTCTTCACCTTTCCTAGCTGATTTTTTTCCAGGCTCTCAGTTTCTTTTTTGCTGTCATCCAGGTAGAGTACTTACTAACTGAATTTACTAAAAGTGACAGAACTCCTGGCCCTTGCTTCAGAATTTCTTTTTTACACTGGGTGAGCCGAAGTTAATCTGTTGATCAGTGTGCAGCCATCTTGGAAAGTCCACATGGCCAGTAATCTTGTATCTTACCCATTATTATTATTATGTCTACTTTGTCACATAAACTGTACCATATCATAAAATACCATGGATCTTAACTTTCTAAGTACAAACACACATTCTGCTCTATCTTTGAATGCTTTTTCATATCAAAGTATTGGATGTATTATGACAATAATGTGCATCTATACTGACTATACACATGCATCTTGTCAATGTTTTTGTTTTCTCACTACTATTTGATCAATCATCAGTTTTGTTCCTCATTATTGTATGGTGAAACAATTTATCACACTATGTATGCATGTTATGCTCTCCATATCTTGTAGAGCTTTTCTCCTAGGGCCTCTGCTGAAAAGGGTGTTTTCCACCAAAATGGACTTTCTCAGACAAAAAAGCAATCAATACATAAATAAATAAAATACATTTGTGAAATCACAAATAGTACCGATTCTGGTAGGGTATAATGAATTTATTTTGCTGCAAATTACTTAATTTTATATACACACGTGTGTGTATATGTACACTTGTATAACTTATATGCATACACACATACATGCATATATATTTTTTCTAAACATGTGACTGCATTACTTCCATTTTGTGGTTGCATTTACTGTTATCACAGTTGCTTCAAAGCAGTGCATTTTTGTTTTTGTTAATGTTGCTGCGGGCAGTCTCACTCTGCTCCCCAACCCTGCCCCCAAATTCCACCCACCCCCAGTTCTCCAACATTTACTCCTCTAAACCACATCCCATTACATCTACTCCAATCTAAAAGCCCGCCTCATTACCACTCCCAACTCTCCTTGTTACATCACCCCATCTGTTGATACTACTTTACCTCCCATTTTCCTCCACAAATTAAACCAATATAATGACTATACTACCTATCCCAATACAAATAAAACTATTACTCTTGGCCTCACTTTTACCTCCTCTAACTATTGCCTATCTGCTAATCTCCAATGAACATCCAATATGTCCAAACCTTCATTTCCCCTCCAAATTCACTTCCACACCACTACTAGCTATCTCCCAAAACCACATAAACATCACATTCAGACCCTGCTACCTACAAGCCAAATATCATAGACTGACCCACATCAGGTATATCAATCTAAATGCTAGGAAATTGCTGTACTATTATTGTAAGCTTCAAAACCCTATAAATAGACTATACCTCCATTCCTTACTAGATGGGGAGATTCATCCAAACCCTGGCCCAAACAATACACTTGCCACTGAACAAAACAACCCTAACATCGCTAGTACCCAAGCCCCTACCAGAGCTTCTAACGCACTCTGTATAGCACATCTCAACATACATAGCATTAACAACAAAATTGCCCACCTCCACACCCTCCTAGATATCCACTTATGTGACATCCTATGTTTATCAGAAACATGGCTAAAACCTGCAATTAAAGACAATGAAGTTATCCCACCCGGTTACAATATCCTGAGACTAGACCGCACAGACAAAAAGGGAGGGGGGTAGCAAGCCTTTATAAAGCAAAGCTACAAGTTACCACTGCAAACCTTAGACCACCTTTAGACAATAATGCCGAAATCCTCATTTCTAAAATTCAGCTTAACACGTGTAAATCCATATATATCATTTGTATCTACCTTCCTCCTGGAAATAACATTAATACCCCTGAAAATATCCTTAACTAGCTTTCTATTAATCTCCCACAAGAAACTATAGTCCTTGGAGACTTTAATATCGACTGGAAGTCCTGTAGTACTGCAAACCCTACTACCCATATTATCCTATACGGCTTCTCACGAACTATTACCTCTCCAACCAGGATTAATAAACCCAATAACAAAGAAAGTACCTTAGATTGGATTCTCACTAATACTCCTCATCAAACATACAAAGTAGGGACCCTCCCAGATGATCTAAGTGACCACTCACTAACTTACCTTATCAGACATAAAACCAATCTTACTTACCCAAATACTTTCAGGACAATATGGACCAAAAAACATTTTAACCCTGAACTTTTCCAAACAGAACTCAAGCAGTGCAACTGGGCACCATTAAAATACCTCCCACTAGATGAAGCCGTACAATACTTTAATTCCACATTCTCAGTCATCCTTGACCACCACGCCCCAACACACTCTGTTAGAAATAAGACTAAACCTGCCCCATGGCTCTCAAAAGCTACTAGGCAAAAGAATCCTTCTTAAAAACAAATCCTGGGCTAAATGGCGTACTAAGAATCCTATAGACCATCAACACTTTAGACAACTTAGAAATAATACAAAAAAAAGCTATCCTCTTAGATAAAAGAAACTTTTACTTCCAACTAACTTATCAAAATAAACCACAAAAGTTTTGGACTAGCATTAACAAACTACTACATGCAGGTCAATCTATCACACCAAACCCACACGGCTCTTAACCTTGAGAATCCCACACAAACTGCCAACGCCTTCAAATCCTTCTTCACAGACGCCATCCAAACTCTTGCTAATCAACTATCTCCAGGTACCTCAAATCTGCCAACTTCTACTACTAGCCCACTTCCATCATTTCAGTTACAACCAGTTTCTACTTCCTTCATTTGCTCCCTTCTCCAAAAACTAAAACCTACCACCCCCTCAGCTGACCAACTACCTGCAGAATACCTGCAAAAAGAAGCTAAAGCCATAGCCTATACCATTTCCATACTGATTAACAGAACCATAAATGAAGGTACCATCCCAACTATCTGGAAAATCTCTCACATAATGCCCCCTACATAAAGGTGGGAACACTAACAACTTTTCAAACTATCGTCCCATAGCTTTACTATCTCCACTGGCAAAAATAATGGAAAAATGCATCCAGAAGCAACTACTTCACCACCTAATCCAAAACAACTTACTTGCCAACTGTCAACACGGATTTAGACCATTCCACAGTACTACCACTGCCCTGCTATCCTTTACAGACTGCATTAACAAAAACCGTAACAATATTCTTTCCTCTGCAGTCTTTATTAATCTAGCTAAAGCTTTCTATATGGTTAATCACCAGCTACTTTTAAATATACTCAAATCCCTTTAACTTGAAGCTCTGGCTATAAAATGGTTCGAATCTTTAGACAATAGATAGCAGGCTGTGCTATGGGATAATAATCTATCTACCCACCTCCTCATTTCCCTCGGCGTTCCTCAGGGCTCCATATTAGGCTCACTCCTATTTTCCATTTTAGTAACAAACTACACTTAGCAATTCCTCAAGCCACCTGTATTCAATACGCAGACAACTCCACAATAATATGCTCAGCCACTTCTCCATCTGAACTACAGTCCCTTACCCAAAAAGCATTTAATACAGTAGAACAATGTTTTTTACACCGCTGCCTCCTCCTCCTAAACCCCAAGAAAACTTTTGCTTTTTACTCCAACCCGGAAGTCCACATGAGCAAATTTCACACTCATATCTAATAATGGCATTCTCATATCTCCTGATCCAACCACCAAACTCTTAGGAATAACAACAGATAGCAACCTTAACTTTGATACTCATATTAACAACACAATAAAAGCAGTCAACAAGAAATTGGGGTCCCTCTATATAATCAAACTCTTCCTTACACCATTAGCCAGAACCACTATAGCCCGTACTCACTTAATCTCCACACTCCTCTATGCTTCAACTATAAACAATAATCTCTCAAAAAAACAACCTCAACAAACTGGCAATCTCCTATAATAATATTGCTAGATTTGCCACTGGCTCTCCTTTTAGAACTCATTATTGTCAATCTAAAGCAGCTAGGATGGCTAGAGTTTCAAAATCAGCTTCAATTTCACCAGCTTGCTATTGCCCATAATACCCTGTATCAACCCGCCAATAATCCAATACTCTCAAGCCTCATTAGCCCTTACAACAATCTTAAAAACTTACGCTCCTCAAATAAACTACTTGTTGGTACAAGCAGATCCAACAACTTGGCAGGAGACTCTCTGTTCTCTAATACTGTTGGAAAGCAATGGAACATACTACCCACTGACCTCTTATCACTGTCTTCAATAACACTTTTTAAACAGAAACTAAAACTATATCTTAGAACACATTGTTTATGCCCCTGTACTAACCCTGACTAACTCTTTCTTAATACTAATGGATACTCTTCACCTTTTACTCTTTTGTACTAACTCCACACTTATCCTTAAAGAACCACAGAGACCATGATCTTGCAATTTAAATCTATGTATATATGTATTTAGTAACATCTTTTTATGTACATGACCCTTTACTGTTGTGTTATGTTTACTATAAGTATTGTATTTTTATTAACAGCAGCTGTGTTATGCTTGTATCGTAGCAACATTTTATATTGTATTGTGTGTGTTGGAGCTTTTCTCCCCGGGCCACTACTGAAAATGGACATGTATCCAGTTAGACTAGCCCGGTCAACAAATGTAAAATAAATAAATAAATGTTTTTCAGTGACAGTATATGTAGGGGTAGGCTAACGCGTTTCTGTTTGAAATGAAAATGGGAAGTTAGTGAGTGGTATGCACGTGCTTCTAACTTAGCTATGAATTTGAAATTAGGAATTAGCACTGTAATGACCCTCACAGTAGCTGTGTCATATACTGTTTTACGCACACACAGACACACACACTTGTGCTTGGGAAAAGTAGTGAAATTTAGTGCATTGTTTGAATTCTTTTCTATGTAAAGTATACAGTTTTTTTTTTATTTATGAAACAAAGGTAGTACAAAACAGTAGGGCAGCCTATATAGTGCAATTTACATGGAAATACAGGCTTATTCCAGAAAGTATTCAGATGGTGATAGAAAGAGGACGAAATGATGATAGTGCTAGGAGTAGATCAGAGACGGACTGTGGTGTGCACAAGGGAGTCATGTATGAATTAAGCAACAGTATTGTGTTAAAGGTGTGTGTGTGTGTGTGTGTGTGTGTGTGTGTGTGTGTGTGTGTGTGTGTGTGTGTTTGTGTGCACTTGTGAAAACTCAGTCAGGGACATTCTACAATATTCTGTACAGATGACTGGTATGCACAGCACAACTAACATCACATCATGGCCTGGATGCCCGGAAACAATACATAAATTAACTTTTTCCACAGAAATAAAACACACTGTTCATACCCTTCCAAAAATAAACTGCAACAATCATGAGGCTGCCAAGCAGTACAGCACACAGATACAATCTATTTCACTACTGTACAAATTTAATGGTAGCTCCTTGAAAAGCAGTGCCATACAAAATAGTAAAACACCCTGCGCAATACCGATTAGATTACAAAATGTAATGTGAATACGTTTACAATGTTTTTATCTTGTCAAAGTTGAAGCCCAAGAGAAATAAGAGCAAGTCACTGAAAAAAGCCTGCCATGCTTCAGTATTTCCAGCCCTATTTTAGCAATGTTAAAATCTAACTTAGAGTATAGACGACCTATACACTGGTGCCCTTATTAGAGAAAGTAGAGTTGTGTAAAATCTTACCATAATAGTAGATGTCCCTCTCTTCACTGTTGCAGTATTCTTTACAAGAGGGATCCCTTTCCAAGGGTAGCCCAACATCCAGACAGTATACCAAAGCCTTTTGGATGTAAAGAGTATGCCGTATATTGCATGTATGCTCCCCATGCACAGAGTAGGGCATAAAGGTAATAACCAGATGTACCATCCTCAGAACTTAACAAGGCCCAGTAGGAAAAGTCCAAGGATAAAAATAGGTAATAAGCACATCCAGAAGGAAAAATGACCAGTGGGAGGAGGGATGACACAAATACTGCAACAGTGAAGAGAAGGACATCTACTGTTATGGTAAGATTTTACACAAGTGTTGCAGTGTTGATTACAATAGGAGAGTGCAAAAACTCAGGAAGACTGGAAGGAGGAAGGGCCAGCAGAGCCCACTAGGAAGCCATGAAGAATGGCCCTGGCAAAGCCAGCTCTGGCCCTAGAAATATCATCCAACTTATAGTGCTTAGTAAAGGTGTGCACAGAAGTAAACATTGCTGCCTGAAGAATAGAATTAGTATCCAAACCCTTGAAAAAAAAACAATATAAGAATCTACAGCTCTAGTGGAATGAACTCTGACAGAAGGAAGCCTCTTCCAATGAAAAGAATAGCAAAAAGAAAAAAAACAACTTTAGATATCCAAGAAGAAATTATTTGCTTGAACAGCCAGACCTAAAGACCTAGGATGAAATAAAACATAAAGCTGATCAGATTTATGAAAAGCTTTAGTCTTGTCTAAATAATACCAGAGATGTCTATGCAAATCCAAGATGTGTAAAACCTTCTTACTAGAAGACTGTGAAGAAGGGAAAAACGTGGGCAAATAAATAAACTGATTAAGAGACAACTCATTAACTGCCTTGGGCATAAAAGAAGGATTAGTACGAAGGGACACCCTGTCCTTATGGAAAACAAAAAAGAGGAACAGCCATAAGGGCTTGCAGCTTAGGAAACCAGTCTTTCAGAAGGAAGGGCCGAAAGAAGAACAGTCTTCCAAGAACAATGTTGTAAGGAAGTCGAAGCAGCAGGCTCAAAAGGAGACGGTCAATTTTTTTTTCCAAAACAAAATTAAGGTCCCAAGAAGGAGGGATAGGCTTCCTGGGAGGCCAAATGTGAAGGGAAAAGTGTTTGGCCTCAAATCTAGAAGCTAAAGGGGGAGTCAAAGGCAGACAAGTACAGACAGCTGTTAGGTGGGGCCTTAACATAAGAATACGTCACACAAATAAGATAGAACCAAAGGAATAACCACAGTAAGAAGATCCAAGTTAAGAGAAAGCCACCAAACAGAAAACCTCTTCCATTTGGATAAGCAACATTATCCAGTAGTGGGTTTCCTGGCCTCCTGCAGGATCCAATGCACATCCTCACAAAAAAGGTGTCTGTAGGTGATCAAAAACCTATCACCCACAATGCCAGTTGAAGACTGGACAGGTAGGGATGGATGAGAAATCCCTTGTCTTGTGTGAGGAGGTCCACTTTAAGAGGTGACTTGTGATGATTGCTCTTGGCAAGATGCAAAGAGGGAACCAATGCTGTCTGGGCCAAAAGGGAGTCACCAGCAAGATTTTGGAAGCATCCTGTTTTATCCTGAACAGGACTTTCAAAATGAGAAGAAGGGGATGGAAGGCATAAAGAAACATCCCCTTTCAAGAAAAACAGAGGGAGTCCACCTTCCAGGCCAGAGGACATGGGACTCTGTTACAAAAAAAAGGGAGTTGTCTATTTAGAGGTAAGGCAAATAGATCTACTTGAGGAGTACCCCACTGGTGGACAATGCCCAGAAACACATTCCTGTGAAGTATCCACTCGTGGCATTTTGTTATGCACTTGATCAGAGAATCTACCACTATGTTCAGATCTGAGGGAATGTAAACTGCCTAAAGGGTCACCTGATACTGGATAGCCAGCTACCAAACCTGAAACGCTAACCTGCAAAGGTAAGACCTTGTCCCCCTTGCTTGCTGACATACCACATCACTGTGGCATTGTCTGTGAGAAGCTTGAGGGCCGCTGGAAGAAAAAGAGAATGAAAAGCCTGAAGAGCCAGCAGAAGAGCTCTCATTTCTGACACTGATGTGGTCTTTCTGTTGATGAAGCAATCAAAGGCCCTGTACCTTCTGAGGGCCAAAGGAGGCCCTCTATCCCACATCCGATGCATCTGTGAAAAGTACCTGACAGGGATCAGAGGTTGAAAAGGAAGGCCTGGGTTGAGGGAAAACTGATGAATCTACCACTGAAGTTCTAGCCTGATACATGGAAGAAGAGGGACTAGAAAATCTAAAGGATGAGGATGCTGAATCCAAACTGACTTTAGAAACCACCGAAGCTTTCTCATGTGAAGCTTGGCTAGAGGAAGGATAGGCATGATGGAAGCTATGTAACCTAAAGCCCTCAGGTATTTTCTGTTTGTGATCAGAACCAGAGGAAGAAGGGATTGAAAGAAAGCAATGAGAGTTAAGGCCTTGGGAGGAGGCAGGGATGCCAGCACAGGAACCACCTGGATCCTGCAGCCCAGAATAACATGATCCTGAGAAGGAGTCAGAAATGACTTCTGGTAATTTACAATTAACCCCATTCTTTGCAGGAGAGAAATGGTTACGTGTAGATGTTGAAGTAAGATCTCTTGAGAGGAGGCTTGAATAAGTAGATCGTCCAGGTAGGGAAAGACACATTCCCTCTTAGCCTGCAAAAAGCAATCAGAGGAGGAGCAAGGAATTTGGTGAAGGCCCTTAGGGCAGTAGAGAAGCCAAAGCATAGCAGAGAACTGAAAATGCCAGGAAGCAACGGAGAAAACGTAAAAAAAATTCCTGAAAAGGGATTGAGTAGGAATATGTAGATAAACATACCTGAGATCCAGGAAAACGTAAAAAGCCTGAAGTAGCAGCAGAGGAAACAAGGTTTGAAAGGACAGCATCTGAAAGGAATTTAGCTAAGAGAGATCCAGAATGGTTCTCTAGGTACCTTTTTTACTGGGGATCAAGAACATTTTGGAGTAAAACCCCTTCCCCCATTTAGGGGTTGGAACCTCTTGAATTGTACCTTGAGCCACAGGCCCTGAAGCACCTCTGCAAAAAAGGGCAGATGTCCTGAGCAGGCTGAGAAATGCCCAAAAAGGGTGGGGAAGAGATTTCTAAACCATGTAATAACCCTGGCGAATTATGGAAAGTACCCAGGAATCTTCTTTACACTGACAGCAGGAAGGATTTTTTTTTAAACAAGAAACATCTTTATTAAATTATCTTGTATTACATAGGCAATCTTACATTTATATAAATGAAATAAACCACAGGGACACAATCTCAGTTGCAAACATTACACACTACAAACCATGCAGACACAACTGTAGCTGCAAACATTATATATCACTTATAATATATCCAGTCATTGTTAGTCAACCATTATATAGCGGATTCAATTCCTGCTTTCTTTTAAACTTTGTTCCTTCTCTGCATGTATTGATCCCACAATTCCCATTTTCCTATGTAATTTGCTCCAACCCTTTTCTAAATATCCTAATGCAGTTGTTTTATCTCTGTCACTATCTTCGCTACTTCTAGCAAAGTTGATTTAGACTTTGATTTCCATTTTCTAATAAATGCTTTGTTGGCAGCAATCATAATTAGATTCAACAAGACTTTACTATGGCTAGGCAATTTTGATTATGTAGCATAGCTCAAAAAATAATTTCCTTGGTTTTCTCACCCAGTATCTCTGACAGAACAGTCTGCCAACTTATTGCACTCCTACAATATATATTTCCAGTTACCTCTTTCTTCTCCATCACACCTCCAACATTTGCTGTCTACCTGAGGAAAAATTCTTTGGGGTCCACTTGGGATATAAAAATACCTCTGTAAACACTTCCAAGCAAAAATACTAAATCTACTAGACTTTGTTGCATATATCCCTCTATTGTTTCTTTGCAAACTGCTTACCTAATCTCTTTTCTCAATCCTTTCTAACCTCCTCGGATTCTTATAGTTATCATGCAATATTTTATATGCTCTACTAATTATTCCTTTCTTAACAGCAACTTCTGTTCTAGATTCTACTAAAAGTTCTACCAGTGCTGGTCTTTCGTTTAGGACCCCCTATTTCTTTCTCTTTGTTTATACTCTGATATCAGTCCTCGATAGGGAAAGTAATCTCTAATGTGCAATCCAAACAAGTTATTGGCATCTTCCCATTCTACTACCTTTCCCTCTCTAGTTATTTGCTCCCAATAACTTGGCTCCTTTGCCAGTTTCCTCCAATACATTCCATCCCTCTCTTGCCTAGTGTCTGTATCCTTAATTGCAGTCATCCCTATCGGCAGAACCACCTTTCTCCGTTCCAGTGTTGGCTTAGTTCTTAGACTACTTTATGCTACTTCATGAATATAATATTCTATATGATTATTGTTATTCTCCTTAAAGGTCTGCATCCAAAATCCAGTCTCTCCTTGTTTCTTGAGCTTCCCTCCATTTCATCATCAGCTCTTTCCACGTTGAATTACAATTTTCTGCTTGTGCTATGTAAAGAAGCCTTAACTGTGTTGCTTTGAAATACCCCTTGAAATTGGGTAATCCCAATCTGCCCTGCTCTGCTGGAAGAATAAGCTCATCTCACTTGACTATTGATGTCTTTCCCTCCCAGATAAAATACTTCAGCTCTTTATTAATTGCTATCCACAACTTCTAAGGAGTCTTGGGTGATATCTACCCAAAGAGGAAGGGACAAGGAAATACACAGAGAAAGAGGAATGTGACTGAGAAGAACAAGGTAGTCAGACAGCACCTGGATTGTCTAGGAAAAGGAGGCTTCCGAGTAGAAGCAGTTTGGGTAGCCTTAACAGGGGGAGCCTTTCTACCACCCTTTTTACCTCTGGTGGGATGGCGAGACCGTCTACCAACAAAGACAGGCTTATCAGGATGGATTCCTCTGAAACTTGGGCACAGGGGGAAACAAAAATATGCTTCAACTCCTGTAAGGCCTTGCCGTTTTCTTACAGGGACATAAACAACTCTGCAGCAGCAGCACCAAACAAATGCTTATTATCCAGAGGAGCATCCATCAGGGTAACCTTGATATAATCAGGCAGAGGCTAAAGTCTGAGCCAGGAATACCTCCTCAAAACAGAACCAAAAGCAGCAGCCCTAGATGACGCATCAGCTGCATTTAATGGGATGACAAGCTACTTAGCACATCCCAAGCAAAGCAAGAGCAGAGGCCTTCCCCTCAGGATCAGGCAGATCAGAAATAGCCTAACAGGCTTGACAGAGAAGAGCCAAAACATACTTAGTCATGTGTGTCCAATAGTGAACAGCTCTAAATGTCCGGGTAGCAGAAGTATACACCTTCTTACACAGTCTCTACATGGCTCTGGTATTCTTATCTGATGGCAACAATTTAGTGGCAGGCTTATCAGAAGCCACTGACACCACAGACAAGTCATCAGAGGGATACTTGTATAAAAACTTTTAGTCCTCAGACACTTTATAAAATCTACCAGTTTTTTGGGAGCAGGGGGTTGAGATTCAGGAGTCAGAGAAGCTGTCAAAAAGCATCCAGCAAGGCAGCAAGACTCGTAGGAACAGCAGAGGGCCTAGGAGACTCCATTTGTAAAAGCTCATAGTACCTCTTCTGGACATCAGACACTTGAGCACAGTCCTCATTTTGAAAAATTCCATCATTCTGGAAACAGTATCACCAAAGGAAATTTCCTCAAAAGGAGAGTCAGGACTGAGACTCTTCTTCCTCAGACCCATAGTCAAGTAGTGAAGGAATATGAGATGAAAATGTCAGGGACTTTTCATCAGAAATCAGCAGTATCTGCCTCAGAAGAATCCTGCTTTCTAGTCCTTTTAAGAGGGGTAGAAGGCTGGGGGGAGCAGGAATAGAAACACCTTGTGGAGGCTTGACAGTCATAATGGCATTAAACAAGCCATGAGTGAAGGTCTGCCATTCACTCTGAGGATCTTTGGGAACAGGAGAAATACGTTTACTTGTCCTTTCTGAGTAGTATGTAAGCCTTAAAAAAAACTTTTGTGGGCTCTGACCTCTGGACGGCACTCAATCACAGTAGTCAGGACCTCTTCCTTAACTAAAATTTGCCGAACACCCCTAGGGCCTTCGGTAATAACCAGCCACATTTTTCCTGTACATCCAAAGAAGACCTCTGCAAAACCTCCATGGACATGTGTGGCGTAGAGTCTATGCCTGCCTCTGAAGCAGTTGTGGCAGAGGAATTCAAGAAAGAAACTGGATGCTCCTCTGAGCTTTCACCAGCCTCAAGAAAGACATCCAGTTAAGGCTGTACAGCCAAGGAATCAGACCTAACTTTCTTGGCCTTTTTCTATGTAGACGGCGGACTCTCAGGCCCTGGAAAGATCCTTCCATGGTATGGTTAGACAACAATTTAAGAGTCTGGTTCTCAAGATAAATTGCTAGGGAAGAAAGCAGACTCCTCAATGACTTAAGGACAAAAGAATGACAAATCTCATAAGACATATGGTCGTGAGAAGTGCCTAAAGAGAACAAAAACTGCTCATGATGATCTTTATGGGGAATCCGTCCTCCCACACTAGCATTTCCCCTTTCTGGATGATATGAAACCAAACAACCAGATTACAAGACAAACTACATACAATAAAATCAAAGACCCCAATGAGGTACTTATCTGAAGCAGTACAACCAGCAGATGAATGGGCATTCAGATCAAAGATGGCACTTGGAATGGCGGCAAAAAGTTCTGAAAATGGTACATCCTGATGTCACCTTTATGCCCTACATCATGTAGGGGAGCATACGTGTGATGTACAGCGTACCCTTTACAACCAAAAGGCTTTGGTATACTGGCTGGATGTCAGGCTGCCCTAGGCAGCACATCCCTATTATAAAGAATAATGCAACAGTGATATGGAAGGACATCAAATCTTCTCCAGCATGATATTAGTGTGCCGGTAAAATCCACTGAAAAATGGGTTTGCCCCTTGATGGCAGCATATAAGGTGTTGTGAATCTTGGACAGTAAGGAAGCTAACAGTCACTGTTATTTTTATGGTCACTAAGCAGTGCTTTTGCTATTTAGCAAGAGTACAATTAAAATACATACAGAATGCTTAAAAAAATAAAATAAAACACAAAGCATATGTCTGTGTGTACAAAAGTGAGAGTGAGACTGACTGAGCCATTATTTTACCCTCCTTAAGCAGTGCTTTTGTTGTTTTAGAGAGTGTAAAATGAAAATAAACATTTTAAAAAAGAGAAAGTGAATGTTTATGTTTAAGTTTCTGTCTGTGTGTGTGGGTATATGTGTGCTTGTGTGCATGAACGCAGAAGTGTGTGTGTGTGTGTGTGTGGGGGGGGGTGCGTGTGAGAGAGAGAGTAATCAATGAGTGGCAGCAGCAAAGTAGTATGTGCACTTTTCAATCTCTTAGCACAAGAAATCTGGATAAAACTTAAAATAAACGGGGACCACACCATTAAACTGTGCAGATTTTTGCCTACTATTTATCAGATTGATTCTCACATATCTCTCAAATGTCCCTGATTTTGACTCAAATTTTAGGTCTGCCCCTCTTAATCCCTCTTAAAATTGGCAACTGTCGGAGAAAAGGAAGTGAATCGCATTTAATAAATAATTATAGAATTATTTTAGTTCATAAAATGTATATTAATTTACATTCTTTTATTCTATCAATGTCTCAAGTTAATAATACGTATATGTTATGTGTCCCTGACTGTCTCTGATTTCTCCCAGATTCTGTTGAGATTTGTCCCAGAATGGTTGAGAGCTTTGGTTCCTCATAAAATTTGTGGTTTTCTGGCAAATCGTACAGGATTGAAGTCACTAAATGGTGACCTACATTTGAGTTTTAGACTTCTTATCCTTCAGAAAATGCATGCCAATACAAATTCTATTAATCTAGCAACTTACTAAGTTTATAAGAACAAAAATCCATCCTTAATTTTAGATCTTTGTACCCCTATTATTTTGTAACTTGTCCAAATTTCCTAAGCTTAGAGGTTGAGAGGTATGGGATGGACAAAGGCTGAAAAATAGGAACAGTTTTTAAGCACTGCTGATATAAAATTAGAAAGTTGCTAGAATAAAAGGATTTGTCTTTGCATGTATTTTTCTGAAGGGGATGCTGTCTGTCAAAGGAAAAATCTTCAAAGACCAATTCACGTTAGGTTCAAGCAAGGCACCCTTTATTACTTGCAGCAAGGAGACAAAGCATGTTGGCACAAGGTTTGTCTGAATTACTGGTGATTAGTATGTTATTCTTATACAGTTCTCTTCCTGTCACACAGAAAATGTCACTATTCTACTGCTGACGTAGTTAGACACAGCTTTCTGTATGTTCTACAGAAAATGTTACTAGACTTATTGCTGACTAGGTTAGATTATTTGCTAGCTTGCAAAACATTGTGAGAAAAACAACCTGGCCTTGGGCTTATTTTAGCCCATTTTAACTTCTCAATTCTTCAATTGTACTGTTCTAATACATGTGTTACATTTTGTCTGGATTCAAGGTACATTTCTAGCTTTAGTACAAGTAATGCTAACTATGGTTTATACTTTCAAGCATCTATTGTTTTCTTTATCGATGCTTCTAGCAGCTGCATACTTTCTCATAGCATAAGCAGACATTAATATCTCTTTGTTAAGTTTCATGACATTAGCAAAAATTAAATGTCTCTTGTTATTTTCATGACATTAGCAGAAATGAAATGCTTCTTGTTAAGTTTCTAATAGCTGTACAGATTCATGCAGTGTGAACAGAATAAATTATTAACCCTTTTAAACCTCAAATGCACTAAGCATACATATTACTATTATATATTTTTCTAACATTTCCCCCCTTTTAATACTTTTATTCTACTTTCAACATAAGCATAAACAGTTTTTTTTTCTTCCCCTAACCTCTTCCCGCTCAGGATTTGCAGTTAAGAGAGTCATTCAGTTTAAGCTTATGAAAGCATTTTCAGTTTTTTAGCAATTTAAGTTCAGTGTCTTGGTATAAGGTTTCTGAAACTGAAATGTCTATAAAGTCTTTAATCAGTCTTTTTATGCAGGGGATGCAGCAGCACACACATTCCACCAGTAGGATTATTCCTACGCAGATGGCAATCAGAATGTTCATCAGGATAATGCCCCACCCCCCAAATAATTTCTGGAAAAAGTCCGTCAATGGATTTGGTCCTGGTTTGGTCATGGCTGACATCTGCTGAATTACCTCAAGATGGTTGTCTATCTCGTGTCTGTGGTCAGGAATATACGAACAACACTCTTCCTGGATTAAAGCGCACGTACCTCCTCTCGCTGCTAGGGTGAAGTCAAGAGCCATGCGATTTTGAAGCACCACTGTTCTCATGGCCGTCAGTTCATTAGTCACCAGTTCTAGGGCAGAAAAAGGTTGCATTGCTCATTTCGAGAAGCTAAGACAATTTTCTCAGTTCCCTTATTGATTTTGTTGCTCCATATGCTGGCAGTACACCTGCCCACGATATAACAGTATCACTCAAGTCCATGTGTGCCAGTCCATTGCTCACAGCATGATGGTTTTTTTCAGCGCGCATTGATTTGCCCCACTGGATTGATAGGTTTCTTGATTTCTCGAACATTCCGAATTTTCCCTTGAGGTAAAACTGCTGTGTGTGTCATATGGCCGGAACCAGGTAACCCAAAAAACAACTGCCGGACCAATTCTCAGGTAACCATTTGTATGCTTTTTTACCGCATACAAAGTAACAATAATCGACTTTAGTAGTAACTTTACTATGCCCTGGCTCTGCATGAAACTTTTTTTGTCGATTATAGACAGTTGCTTATAGAGATCAGCATTATGTTTTACTTCTTCAGTTGTCCTATGCATCAGTTCAAAAAATGTATCATAGCTTGTGCTGAAATAGGATTTGGTGTTATCAGGTTTAGTGTAGCATCTATAGGGAACAGTCACATTGCAATTGCTCCAACCCACCTGAACTGTATCATTCTTGTAAAAACACACAGTTCCCTTCTGTCGAACAGACAAGTGCAATGCTACTTTATCTTGTGATATGACATCTAATGTATCATGAATTAGGTTTTCCCAGGCCTTGTTGGCTCCTAGGGGAACTGAAGTTAACAGTAACCCCCATATGCTGTTGATAAGGCTGTGCAACTCTAGCAATTCGAAACATTGAAAGTTTCAGCATACACATATTTGATTGCCTGGTAAATGTTAAAGTTTGGGTGCCACTCTTCATGCTTGTTCAGTTCAATTTATGTGGCTGAGAAAAGGAATGGCCCCAACAAAAAGATTATTGTCACTAGTACAGTCAACAGGATGGTTATGCAATACTTCTGTGGAAACGGTTGTTTTGCATTTCTGTTTTCTCCGACTCTTCCGAGTAGGCGTATTTGGATCTTATTGGATTCCGTCATCTTTTCTTTGGACACGTGCTCTTACTCTCTGCCCTAATAGGACCTTCAGCACTGATGGTTTCTTCACTGGGGTTGAGACGGATCAGTCCTACTGATCTGACCCCCCTTTGTAGCCAGACTTTGTGCTGAGGGCCCTGATGGAGAGGTAAGATTTTTGTCCAACTCAAAGTTCTTAACCAGCTTGCAGTGCCATCAGGTGTATCCACGAAGCTCGTTCTGCTATGTTAACTGCAGTGGGTGTCTAAAGAAGCACCTGGTAGGGACCTTCCCACCTTGGTGATGACCAAGTCTTGCTCTTGATGTTTTTGATCCACACTCAATCTCTGGGCGTCACTGCCACTTCTGATGCCTCAGTTTGCTTTCTATTTGAAACAGAATTTGACTGCAACAGATGTTTAGAACTCAACAACTTTTTCATATATTCAGCTAGTGTGAAATCAGCTTCCTGGTCTGATGACATGAGAAGTTTCCACTGGAGTGTATAATAAGTCCTTCCAAATAATGTTTTAAAAGGAGTCAATCCTTTTACTGTAGTGACAGTTCTCATACTCAACAGTGCCAGGGGCAAACAGTATAACCAGTTTTTTTCTGTCTCAGCTATTAATTTTCTCAATTTGTTTTTTAGTATACCATTATGCCTTTTAACTAGCCCTGCAGATTGTGGATGGTATGCACAATGATTTTTTAAAGAAATACCAAAATGCTTACTCAACTGCTGTATGGTTTTGATTTACAAAATGTGTACCATTGTCACTGTAGATCCTTTCTGGAATACCAAACCTAGGAATGATTTCATTCACAAGTACTTTTGCCACCGTAGCTGTATCTGGATTTTTGGTTGGAAAGGCTTCCACCCATTTGGAAAACATATTTACAATGACAAGACAATACTTCTTATTTTCACATTTGTTCAATTCTATGAAATCCATACAGATAGTGTGAAACAGATATGGTGGTGTAGGGAAACTCCCTTGCTTGGGCTTTATCGCCCCCTGTGCATGATGTTTGTTACAAATCTAACACAAACACAATTTTTTAGAGTAGTTTGTAAATCCGTACGTTGTGAACACTTGGTTCACCAGCTGTACCATCCCCCCTGTTGAGACATGGCACTGCCCATGGTTCAACAAAGCTGCACATCGGAACAAATTAGAGGGTAGCATCGGTTTTCCCTCTCTAGAGATGTACAGCCCCTTTTCGAGGATTGCTCCTCGTTTTATCCATCTTTGTTTTTCAGCTTGCGTAGTGAGTGTCTGCATTGTTTTTAACATATTTAAATCTAAAATCTCAGAGGGTTTTAATTCCTCATTTAAAATAAATACTTCTGTGGCTGCTTGTTTTGCAGCTATATCAGCACTCGCATTACCTTTTGAAATTCTATCTTGTTGCTTGGTGTGAGCTGTGCATTTACAAATGGCTACTTTTTGAGGTAACTGAATAGATTCTAAAAGATCTAAAATAAACTGTGCATGATTTATAGGTTTTCCAGTAGATGTTATCATTCCCTGGTTTTTCCACTGTTGCGCAAAAACATGTACAGTAGAAAAAGCGTACTGGCTATCAGTAAAAATGTTTACATATTTACCCTTTGCTATGCATGCTCGTTTCAGGGCAATCAATTCTGCTGCCTGTGCAGATAAGTTGTGTGGTAAAGGTTTTGCTTATATAATTTCAGTATTAGAGACTACTGCATATCCTACTAGGTACTGTCCTGCAGGACCCCTTCTGCACGAGCCATTCACATAGTATGTCACTTCGGCATTATCCAAGGGGACATCCGTGAGATCTTTTCTAGGTAGTGTCTTTTGCTCAATTACCTGCAGGCAGCGGTGTGGTGTGCCGTCTGCAGGGGTCAGAAGCAGAGTAGAAGGGTATAAAGTAGTGCAGCGTTCAATTGTCATATGAGGTTGGCTCAACAATATAGTCATACAGGAAAGAAGCCTAGCAGGGGAAAGATATGCCACCTTTTCTTGTAGTAAAATAATCTCGACTGCATGAGGTACTCTCAAAGTGAGAGGGTGGAACAAAACTACTGAGGCTGGAAGCCTGTACTGCCATTGCAGCTGCGACTACTGCTTGTACACAGTGAGGTAAGGATCGTGCTACTAGGTCTAGTTGTGATGAATAGTAAGCAATGGGGTGTTGCTTATCCCCATGCTGTTGTGTTAATACTGATGTCATGTAACCCTGCTTAAAATCTACAGTTTGGAAAAAACGTTTATGGTAGTTTGGCAATCCCAGAACTAATGAGGACGCTATTAACTGCTTTAGTTTGCAGAAAGCAGATTCTGCCTCTGGTGTCCACTGTAACAAATCCTGCGCTGCCATAGACTTCTTATATATAAGGTCAGTCAGAGGTGCAGATTCCAAGGCATAGTTTGGAATCCAGCTCCGGCAAAAATTAGTTGTACCCAGGAAGGACGTTAATTCCTTCTTGGTAGTGGGTTTTGGTGCTTGCAAAATTGATATTTTTCTGTCCTCATCTAAGGTTTTATCTTCCTTGGATATTACATATCCCAGGTACTTGACTTGTTTTTTACCAAAGTTGCAGTTTACTTTTATTTACCTTATGTCCTTCAGCGGCTAAAAATCGTAGAAGTGCTATGGTATCTTCTCTACAATCCTGCTGGGTGGGGGCTGCCAGCAAGATGTCATCAACATAAAGTAAAATCTGACTGCCTCTTGGTGGGGTGAATCCCGCCAAGTTGCTTGTCATTTCTTATGAGAATATTGTTGGACTTTCACAATATCCCTGTGGCAGTCGTGTATATGTATACCTTTTCCCCTGAAATGTGAATGCAAACCAATACTGGCTATCAGGGTGTATCGGTATCGAAAAGAACGCATTGCTGATGTCTACCACAGAAAAATACTTTTGTTGAGGTTTCAAATCATTCAACAGGGTGTGTGGGTTTGGCACCGTGGGTGCCCTTGATATTACTGCATCATTTACGGCTTGTAAGTCCTGGACCATACGCCATTCTCCATTGGCCTTTTTAACTGGAAATAAGGGTGTGTTACATGGCGAATCGGGAGACTCTACTAGTATCCCTCCTTTAAGTAAGGCTGCTATAATAGGCTTTAAAAATCCAAAAAGCGAGGAACAGACTGAATAACACAAACCACTGACAAGAGGCTAGGACGGCACAAGAAAATGTTTAATGTTAAGCACTTTTCGTTTGATAAATAAAACAAACTTCATCAGACAAAGTAACAAACATGTGGGCAGTCTTATATAAGGAATCAATTAACCAATCATTTCATCTAGTGCACATATTAAATGAGATAATTTAAAAACTGAAAAAAACTTTTTCCAAAGACATTTTAAAGAAATAAGCACCATTACAAAAGCTCCACTCTCCCTCTATTAAAATAAGCAATTAAGAACAATATAACCTAAACTGTACTACTGATATTATACCTAAGTACAGTATATTGGTTATAAAGACATTAAACAATATCATAAATATGCAATATAAAGAATATAATCATAAATATGAAATATAAAAGTATGAAATACAAGAGATAGTAAAAAATTGTATACGTATGTATAAATATTTAAACACATATATATATATATATATATATATATATATATATATAACATATATAGTAGAACAATTCAAAATAGGAAATAAAAATGAAGATAAAACTAAGGAAGAAAACCATCAAAATTGCAAAAACAAAATACAAATTATCTTGTCAGACTTTTAATTTTTAAAATACTAATTATAGAACAACCCTCATTTAAACCAGGTGAGTTGTATGCATTCAACCTAATTTGCCATATGAGCTCGAGTTCTTCTAATCTGAGTGGGTATGGACCACCTCGAGGGTTGTGAGAAACTTGGTCTATCACCATAAACTTAAAACTATGATTGGGAAATTGAACTGTGTGTTTAGCTAATGCGTTATCCAGTTTGTGTTTTTTAATAGCATACATATGTTCATACATATGATCACGTAGCCTTCTTTCTGTTTTACCAACATAGAAGGCTGGGCAAGACTGGCATTGAACTAAATAGACTACCATTTTAGAGTTGCAGTTAACTCTCAACTTCAAGTGGTATTGTAAGTTATGGATGCAAAATCTATTGGATTCAGTGATGTAAGAACAGTAATTACAGGCCTGGCATTTTTACATACCTGCTGTTTTGACAGGGGTTCTTAACTGATGATCATAATAAGCTTTGAGATTTTTACCTCTTTTATAGGTCACCGAAGGACGATCCCCTACACAAAGAAAAACCCCTTTATCATTCTTAAAAATTTCCCAGCTTTTTAACAAAATCTGGAAGAAGTCTCTACTATTAAGGTTGTAAGTTGCAACAAAAGTAGAAACTAAAGTGTTTCTTATTAACAGGGGGTTGGGTGGTTCAGGTGATATATAGAGGGGAACAACTACACTGTTAGGCGTATTGAATGAATTATTCAAAATAGGTTTATAAAAATGACTCAGATGTTTAACTGTTACCTCATCAATGATGACATCAACCATATAGTCAGGGTAGCCACGATGAACAAACATCCCTCTAATAAAGAGACATTCAGCGTGAAAGTCATTTTCTAAGGTGATAATACGGGCAGCCCTGACAAGTTGGCCCTTAATTATAGCCCGTTTTTGATGTAATGGGTGGCAACTAGAGAAATGTAACAGTGAGTTGCAATAAGTGTTCTTTCTAAAGATAGAGGCTGTAAGTTTTTGGGCAGTATAATCTTTAGAAAGAAGAACATCAAGATAAGAGATGGAATCTGTATTGAAGGTGTGTGTGAACTTCAGAAAATTAGTGGTAGAATTAAAGTATTTTACAACCAACTCACTGAGAGAGCTGTCACCATCCAACAAGATAAAATGTCATCCAAATAACAAGTATAGAATATTAACTGGTCATTAAACACACAATTGTTGATGACAAACAGATGTTCCCAATGAGCCATTACCATATTGGCTACGCTTGCCCCACAAGGGGAGCCCATAGCCACACCAACTTTTTGAAGGTAAAAGTTCCCTTCAAACATAAAGTAGTTGTTGTCAAGGATTAAATCCAGTAGTATTTTAAAAATTAAAAGTCTGACAAGATAATTTGTATTTTGTTTTTGCAATTTTGATGGTTTTCTTCCTTAGGTTTATCTTCATTTTTATTTCCTATTTTGAATTGTTCTACTATATATGTTTTATATATATATATATATATATATATATGTGTGTGTTTAAATATTTATACATACGTATACAATATATATATGTGTGTGTTTAAATATTTATACATACGTATACAATTTTTTACTATCTCTTGTATTTCATACTTTTATATTTCATATTTATGATTATATTCTTTATATTGCATATTTATGATATTGTTTAATGTCTTTACAACCAATATACTGTACTTAGGTATAATATCAGTAGTACAGTTTAGGTTATATTGTTCTTAATTGCTTATTTTAATAGAGGGAGAGTGGAGCTTTTGTAATGGTGCTTATTTCTTTAAAATGTCTTTGGAAAAAGTTTTTTTCAGTTTTTAAATTATCTCATTTAATATGTGCACTAGATGAAATGATTGGTTAATTGATTCCTTATATAAGACTGCCCACATGTTTGTTACTTTGTCTGATGAAGTTTGTTTTATTTATCAAACGAAAAGCGTTTAATTATAATAGGCTTTATCCCTGCCTCTGCCTCTTTTCTTAAGGGATACTGTCTGAATGCGGACTTTGGCGTGATAGTAACTGGTCCCGCTGTACGAATAAGTCCTACATCTGATTTTCCTGCTGACCAGAGAATCTCTGGTATATTTCATAAGGCATTCTCTTCCTCCTCTAACAGGAGTGTCAATCAGCTGTCCTTGCTAGACTGCAAGTGCACAGCTGGGTTGGTCTGAGTTATTCAATTCAACTTCTGTATTTGTATTCCCTGTTCTGACAGTTCCAGTTCTGTTTCTCCCATCTCGTGACTTTTTCTCCTAGGTCTGCCCATTCTATATTTCTGTTTTTGGTTAAGCTAACATGTGGTAATCAATTAGATTTATAAAGTGCAAAGAACTCCTGGGGTAATGAACAGCTGGCTACACTGTTCCCTTCTGTGTCCCAGTACAGGTTGATTTTTAAATAATTTTTGCTCATATTCTTTATCAGGTCCTGATGTGTTACAATAATACAGGGTACAGTGCAACAGGTGTTGCTTATCAATATCAAGGAAGGGGAACTTGCTGATGGCTACATTCATTAACTCTTTGGTCACAGTTCCTAGACCAGTCGTAACCAAGTCCTGGCTGTACCAATAAAACATTTTACCCTCCAATTGCACTGCAAAGGTATCAATTTGTCGCTGTGCTTTTATACCCTACATGGTTGGGACTATTGCTATACCAACAGCTGCATGAGGTCTCTGCCCAAGAGGTTTACTGGGCATCTTGCAGAAATAACAATTTTGCCTTTCTGTGTCAATCCTGAAACTGGATTAGTTATTGCAATGTTATGGGAGAGAGGCTCCCGATACAGCTGCCCATTAGCTGCTTTGACCAGTATGTAATCAGGTGACTCTGTGTTTTCTGGCAGTTTGGAGGAATGTATCAGAGTTCGTGATGCCCCTGACTCACACAAAAATTTCACTTTCCTCCCTTCTACCAAGAGTGTAACTTCTGGTTTCATGTCTGCTAAATAGAGCTCCAAGCTCAATAAAGCTAGGTCCAATATTTCATTTTTTTCATTGTCACTAACTTCCTGCACTTCCTCTACTCCCTTTATCACATTCTCATTTGTCCTTTCTTCGCTAGCCCCTTCTAGTGATTCCTGACTACCACATAGTCAGTCCTCACCCTCCTTGTCTTCCATTGTTTCCTTCTTGTTTTTCTTGCAATCCTTGCCAAATGTCCCTTTTTACCGCATTTAAAACACTCTCCCCTTTTCTTCCGCCCTTCAAAGTCCTCTGATCGTTGATCAGATTGTTTGTTTTCCTATGCGTTGTTTTTGCCCTTTTTCCTGGACTGTACTACATAAACTTCTGCTCCATCTTCTACAGAAAATACTTGAACTTTCTTTTTCTTTTTGCTATTAAAATGCCTTTCGGCATGCCTAGCATATTCAAGTAATGATTGTAACCTGCTTGTACGATGGTCTACCATGTGTTTTGTAATAAAACTGCTTATAGGTGCACTACTGCCCTTTAAGAATGCATTCTTTAATTGCTGTTCATATGGGGAATCTTGTGTTTGATCTTCAGGAACCTGCATTTCACAGTGGTTATTAAAACATTCTAACAATCTGGCATAGTACCGGTCAATTGTTTCACCTTCTTGTTGGATGCATTGATTAATGCAAGTCCAGTCTGCTCTAGGTTTCCATTTTTTAGAGATGCGGTCTGTTAGACCTTTTACTCTGGTGTCTAATTCTGCACTGCTATGTGGGAGGGGTCTTTGTGCAGCGTCACTGGGATTTCAGTTCCCACTAATCATGTACCAATCTGGCCCTACAATCTGTCTAACTACTTTTTCTATTTTTTCCTCCGTTTAGGTTATAACTCAGCCTCATTCCTTGTAAATCTTCTGAGAATTTTCTAAAATTAACCTTTGGATGGGGAATTCCCTCAGTGGCTTTCCGGATATCTTCCGGAGTCCAAGGTCTATACACTAAAATAGTTGGATCCTGATTGTCTTGACCTGCCTGAGGATTGGGTACTTCTATAAGTGGGCATACTTCTTCTTCTTCACTTACAGATCGTGAATTCTTAATCATTTGCCATAACTCAATGCCTTCATCTGAGTTACCTGCCTTTGTTTGGGACCTGGTCCTGATGGGATCTCTAATTTTAGTTTCATAATATCTCTATCTTCAGTGACTACAGGATATCGTGGGGGTGGACTAACCTGTTCACTTGCTTCATATTCTGGTAAGGGAGGCAGAGGTGCTGATGCTATTACTAAGTTATTGTCCTCCTTATCTAAAAACATTGCTTTTGAATTTTTGTTCTTTTGTTCCCTACGGTTTACTTCCTCAAGCCATCTGTGTGCCTGAGGAATTCCTAATCGACGTTGCTTTTTTACCCAACCTTTGGAATCGGTTTTGAGCTGTTTGATAAGTTTGATAAGTGAGGATTTTTCTAATTTTCCATCGAATCATATTTATTAACCCATTTTGAATAATATCTAATACTGTCGGCGCGCTGCAACAGCATATATTTTGCGTCTTCTGTTAAAGGCAGATTTTGGGGTCTTTTTGTGCAATTATTACCCATTTTGTTCTAACCTTTCATCGTTATGTAATTTCTCTTAATTTTTAACGTGGTACCATGGATTTTGTTATAGTCTCTTCAGAATGACTGCCTACTTATTCTGTTTCTCCTGATCTATGACAAGACAGTAATCTTTTTTGTCCCTGACTAGCAAGAAAAATACAGTCTGACAAAAACAATACACATTTAGTCCCTGATTTAAAACAGAAAAAAGTAGATTCACCTTAGAGCCCACGTGATTGATCACCAATTCGCGGAGACCCGTCCTTCAGTCACAGATCAGAAAGTGGCTGGCCTCTTTTGAACGACAATTCAGTCGGAAGACTTTCCATATAAGGAGAACCGATTTGGTTTCTTCCCCGTACGGTTTCAACCACCTGGCCGTCTGATCCGACGTGAAGAGAGGGTTCCGGTCCGAAGGACCAATCTGTCAAAGGAAAAAACTTCAAAGACCAATTCACGTTAGGTTCAAGCAAGGAACCCTTTATTACTTGCAGCAAGGAGACAAAGCATGTAGGCACAAGGTTTGTCTGAATTACTGGTGATTAGTATGTTATTCTTATACAGTTCTCTTCCTGTCACACAGAAAATGTTACTATTCTATTGCTGACGTAGTTAGACACAGCTTTCTGTATGTTCTACAGAAAATGTTACTAGACTTACTGCTGACTAGGTTAGATTATTTGCTAGTTTGCAAAACATTTTGAGAAAAACAACCTGGCCTTGGGCTTATTTTAGCCCATTTTAACTTCTCAATTCTTCAATTGTACTGTTCTAATACATGTGTTACATTTTGTCTGGATTCAAGGTACATTTCTAGCTTTAGTACAAGTAATGCTAACTATGGTTTATACTTTTAAGCATCTATTGTTTTCTTTATCAATGCTTCTAGCAGCTGCATACTTTCTCACAGCATAAGCAGAAATGAATATCTCTAAGTTTCATGACATTAGCAGAAATGAAATGTCTCTTGTTATTTTCATGACATTAGCAGAAATGAAATGCTTCTTGTTAAGTTTCTAATAGCTGTACAGATTCATGCAGTGTGAACAGAATAAATGTATTAACCCTTTTAAACCTCGAATGCACTAAGCCTACATATTACTATTATATATTTTTCTAACACTGTCTGAAACTGAAATGTATGTCATGACTTTTTGACTTCAATACTCAATGACTGCCAATAAACAACAAGTCTGAAAATCTTACATTTTGGATGTAAAATACTTCCTCCAACACCATTTACATATACAACAGCAAGTTTGAAACATTAGGCAGTAGAACTATTTTACATCAAAAATATATAAAATAATAATATAGTAATATAGAATAAATAAAAAAATGCAACAAATTTTTTTGACAGCTCATTCTTTAAGCGCAATAATGCCCTCCAGGGTATGTGTTACCTACCTGCGGTATCAGCCCTTAGAACACTCTGGAAAGGCATTATTTACACAGTGCCACACATCCAGTTGGGCATTATTGCTTGTTTGACATCATGCTGGAAGGTAGAGTTTCAGAAAAATAAGTTTCAGTATGCCAGCAGAAGCTCTGTCTTGACAGTTTTATCTTGGAAATAAACAATTCCACCAAAGAAAACAAGCTTAACAGTTACCCCTATGATACGGAAACACATAAAAACAAAAAGAGAGTACTTAAACTGCAACAAATCACTTTTAGTAACTATAGCATATTGGCTACTTTCAAACAATACGCGTAACTCCAATATGGAGAATTTTTACTTGAGATTTAAGTGTCTGTGTAATGCAGGGAGAGGGATTTCCTCATTTCCTTGTTCTTTTTAAATGAAACAATGCATTCTGAATAGGGTGATTTAGCTTTAAGAATGTGGAGCGGGAAGTAGGAGGGAGTTTCCAAATTAACCTACTGTTGTTCCTGTAGCAATGTTTGTTGAAGTGAGATAATGAACTTGGGTGGGAGCTTTTAATCTTTGTTTGACCACATGATGACTATACGGTTGTAATCACCAAATATGTCTGAAAGAGTACTCATATCTGTAATTACAATGTCAGTTGAAGTATTGTGAGTTTAGGTTTGATATGGTAACCTCTGGTACTATTTGGGTGACCAAACTGAGAAGTTGTAATCCACACCACAGGAAGGAGGAGCCTCCACGAATGCTTAAAAAATTCCTTTAATCCTTGGCAGAAAGAGTATATAAGTGCTTTTGTTTTAAACCATAAAACTTCATCAGATAACTGATACAGAAGTTTTATGGTTTAAAGTAAAAGCACTTACTTCTGCCAAGGATTAAAGAAATTTTTTAAGCACTCGTGAAGGCTCCTTCCTGTGGTGTGGATTACAACTTCTCAGTTTGGTCTTTATCCTGGTTTCACTATTTGGGTGACATTAAAATGAGATACACATCTTAGTAAAAAGAAGTTATGTCTTACCATAATGTTCCATCTGTGTTGTTGATCTTCATTCATTCATTACTGATGGGTTATTGGTTCCATTCTCGGAACCGAGCTGGCCAATATCAAGCTCGCGTCAGCCAAAAACTTTAGAGCCAAGGTCCTACCCAGAATGCTCTGCTCCCTGCTATCTCAGATCGAGTTTGCAAGTTGATAGATAAAAGTAGACGTTACCTCTGGTCATAACAGACCTACAAGAAAGGAGTACATGAGATCAACCAAGAACCTCCGGATGGGGGACGGAGGGTGGGAAGTAATGAATGAACGAAGATCAACACAGATGGAACATTACGGTAAGACATAACTTCTTTATCTGATGTTTTAATCTTCATTCATTCCTTACTGATGGGACAGAGTCTCCAGCTACCTGTATTCATGGGTGGCCCTCATGGAAGGACATTCCTGAGCACCATGGAGCCAAAGGAAGTTCTACCTCTGGAGGCCAAGTCCAATTTGTAATGAAGAATAAAGGTATAAGGTTTGGCCCAAGTTGCAGCTGAGCAAATATCATTGAGGGAAGCCTTAGCATGGAAAGCTGCTGAAGCTGCCATAGATCTTGTAGAATGTGCTTTGACTCTATGAGGCAAGGTGAGATTGTTTTTGTTGTAGATAAAGGTTATACAATTTCTCAACCATGAAGCCAATGTAACTTTTGATACAGGATGACCCCGTCTAGGTCCAGAAAAAGCCAGAAACATTTGGCCTGATTTACGGGTAGATTTTATTCTGTTCAGATAAAATCGTAATTGCCTATGAACATCCAAGGAGTGCAGGCAGTACTCTCCCTTGTTAGAATGGTTAGGAAAGAACACTGGAAGGTCAATAGACTGATTGACAGATTGCTCCAACACCACTTTTGGTAAAAAGGTAGAATTAGTTCTCAGTGATAACATATCCTTATGGAAGATAAGATAGGGAGGTTTGATGCATAAGGCCTGGAGTTCTGACACTCGCCTGGCCGATGTGATTGCAATCAAAAACAAAGTTTTCCAAGAGAGATATTTTACATCACATGAAGATGCAGGTTCAAAGGGGGGAGCTATTAGAGTTTGCAGAACCAAAGCCAAGTCCCAAGGTTGTACAGGGTTCTCTAAATGGAGGTTTTAGGTGGATAACCCCTTTCAAGAAAGTCTTACAGAGTCTGTGTGACATAAGTGAAGAATCTTGAAAATCAATATGAAAATTTGAGATGGTAGCTAAATGTACACGGATAGTAGAGGCAGACACCCCAGAGTGGAAAAGATGTGATAAGCAATCCAATACCACAGAGACTGGGGCTGAGAAGGGGTCTAACTGTTTATTTGCTGCCCATAGAGAGAACCTTTTCCATTTGTTAACATAGATTAATCTGGTGGACGATTTATGAGATGCAATAAGAATATTGCGCACATGGGATGAAAGGTTTTCAATGCCTGGCAATCATTGGAAGTGGAGAAACCAAGCTGTCAGTTTCAGGGTTATTAGATTGTGGTGAATCAGTCCCTGCAGATGATTGACCAACATTGGGGATGGATTGAGGATCCACGGTTGATATAGCAGGTGAGGCCAGACAAAGGGAAACTAGACTTGTTGAGGCCAATATGGAGCAATGAGGATCACTTTGCTCTTCAACTGTCATGCATTCTTTAGAAATTGGGAAATGAGGATGAGAGGAGGATAATCATAAAGAAGACCAGAGGGCCAAGCATGGACTAGAGTGTCCCTTGGTGACTGTCCCCGAGGGGGGATCAGGGCAAAGTAGTTGCTGCACTTGTAGTTGGTTGGGGAGGCAAATAGGTCGCAGCAAGGCTGGCCCCAGCGGTTGAAGATTTTTGCTGCTATCAGAAGATTGAGGGACCATTTGTGAGGCTGTAAGAATGCACCTGCGCAATTTGTCCACTATCACGTTGGAGCTCCCGGGAAATTGGCTTGCATTCAGAAAACGGTTGTAAGCTACTGCCCATTGCCATATTCTCAAGGCCTCTTGGCATAATGGGTAAGATCTGGTGCCCCCTTGTTTGATGATGTACCAGACCACTGACATGGTGTCTGACTAGATTGCAATAGTCCCTGACGGAAGGATGGAGTGAAATGCTTGCAATGCTAGAAGCACCGCTCTCAGTTCCAGGACACTGATATGCAAAAGGACCTCTGTCTCTGACCAGGTGCCTTGGACCGAGTTTCCCTGACACAGCCCCCCACCCCATCAGGGAGGTGTCTGTGGTCACAGTGGCTATCGGTTGATGGGGGTTGAAAGGGCGAGACCATTGTTGGGAATTTGAAGATATCCACCAGAGTAAATCTTGCTTGCATCTCCGAGTTACACTTATCTGAAAAGACAAAGGATGTTGTAGAGGGTACCACTGAGTGAGAAGTAGCCATTGAAGGAGCCTCATGTGGAATCAGGCTAGAGGAACAATGGTAATCGAGGCTGCCACTGACCCCTATAGCTGGAGTATAGATCGAGCTGGGGATTTGTGGTGACAGAGCAGCGGTTGAACTTATCTTATTCTCTGAAGTCTGTGTTCTGGAAGGGATGCTGTGCAATTTCTCATGTCCAACAGTAGCCCTATAAATTCCAAAGACAGAGTTGGGGTTGTGCTGGATTTCTCCCAGTTTATAGTGATTCCCAGGTTTTGAGCTGTTAAGAGAGTATATTGCAGGGCTTCTTTCAGTAGACACTTGGTGGGCGCGGTGAGGAGCCAGTTGTCTAGATATGGAAATGCCTGGAATCCTTGAAGTCGCAAGTGAGCGATAACTACTACCATGTATTTTGTGAACACACTGGGGGCTGTAGAGAGACCGAAGGCAGGGCTCGAAACTGGTAGTGACTGCCTTTTATACGGAAGCGGAAGTTTCTTCTTGAGCGTTTGTCCATTTTTATGTGGTAATATGCATCTTGAAGCTCTACAGAGCATATCCTATCATCTTCTTCCAGAAGAGGAAGGATAGACTGAACCGTGACCATCTGGAATTTCTCTGTTTTTACAAATTTGTTTAGTCTAGTGAGATCCAGAACTGGTCTCCAGTCCTCTGTCTTTTTTGGCATTAAAAAGTACCTTGAGTAAAAACAGGATCCTATCTGGTCTGGGGGACTGTCTGGATGACTCTTTTTTTGTAGCAGCTTTTGGATTTAGTGTGCTGCTGTTTCCCTTTGACTGGGTGGAACATCGGGTAATACTCTTGATAAGATTGGGCAAAGATGGAAGGGGGTGTGATAGCCTCTGGATATAATCCATTGCACCCAAGAGTCAGTTATCTTTTGCCAGGCAGCGGGGTACAAGGAGAAACAACCCCCCCGACCGCTTCCAGAGGTGAGCAGTCAGGCAACGCTTCAGGAGCGCTGATAGGGTTGGCCAGGGAAAGAATCTCTGGAACCCCGGTTTCGTGGACCTCCCCTGCCCTGGAAGGGGCATCTGCCATTGGAGTTTCCCCCTCTGCCTCAGAAAGAACCCTGTGATTTATTGTGCCAGATCTTTCTGCTCCTCTGATTTCTGAAGTAGAATCGCTGAGGTGTGGAGTGTCTGACACCAACAGCAGACAGGGTCTTGCTATCTTGTTGGCACCTTGCCAGCGTATCCTTGACTTTAGGGCCAAACAAAGAAGCAGCCTCTATGGGAGCATTCATGAAGGAAGCCTTAAAGGAGTCCGCAAAGTCACAAAGGCGCATCCAAGCATGTCGTCTGGTGACTATACCTGTGCCTGCTGCTCTCGCTGCCCCTTCTGTTGCATGAGAAATAAGATGCATGGAAGAGTTGGAAATGGACTCTAGGGTGGCTATCTGAGAAGCCACATTATCACGGACTTTGTCAGAAACAGCGCCTGCCAAGGTTTCAGAGAGTTGGTTGGTAAGATCTCGCTGAAGCCTGGTAAAATGTGCTAAATAATTCAAAGACCTTATGGCGAAGGTCGATGAAGCAAACATATGCTTCCCTAATCTGTCAGTTTAGCTCTCTTCTGCCAAATCCTTCTTAGTAGCAGCTGCCACCACCATAGCATCTACTGGAAGACCTTGTGACCAATGGGGGTGCTCAGCTGGGGGCGATAATATTTTATCTGGTCTCTTAGGTATCGCTTCCATGGTGTTAGGAGCCTTCCATGCGCACTGCACGATAAGATGGATGAGCTCATCGGCAGGCGGGGTGACCCAGGAGGTAGGGAGCCAGGCACGAAAAGCCTGCAAGAATACAGATTCCTCAGAGGAAGGATTACAGGGCTTCCAGTCACCCCTCTGTCTAAGGATCTCGAGGATGTCACCAAAGGACACCTCATCAGGGGTGACCGTTGGGACCCTTCCCAGTCATCAAAATCCGTATCTTCAGTCAATGACTCCTAAGTGGAGTCCATGTGCTTCCTCTTACACAATGTTTTGCGGGGTACTTCCTCAGTTGGAGGTTCTAGGGAAGACTGCAAAGAGGGGGTCTCCTGAGGAGGAGAAACCAGAGGCTCTTGTGCCCGGTGTCTGGCAGTTGAAGCTTGTGGTAGTTGCGGCACAGAGGGGGGGGGGGACTCCGACAAATGAGCTTTGCCAGTGGAGGCAATTGCCCTTTCCATGGCCTAAAAGGCTGGTCCACCCAAGGAGGGATGGGAGCCCGGAACCGAGCACGACAACCTCGGAAGCAGGGTCACACTC
Source organism: Protopterus annectens (assembly GCF_019279795.1). Lineage (NCBI taxonomy): Eukaryota > Metazoa > Chordata > Ceratodontiformes > Protopteridae > Protopterus > Protopterus annectens. The sequence goes on from NC_056728.1 coordinate 595,220,834, forward strand.
CACCTCGACGAGTCCGCCCCAGACCAGGAGTCTCAAGAGGATGGTGAACCATAAGAATGGGGGTATCCCTGGAAGGTGCCATAGAAAAAAAATCAGCGTGGAGCCAGGAATGCCCTCCCCAACGGCACAGCCACTGGTCTGAGAAGAGCCCGATGCCCAGTGCACTGAAGGCCACAAGGACAACTCTGGTTCCAAAGTGAGATTTACTATTGGAGTCGGAGGGAGGGAAGCTGCTGTCGGAGTAATAGGCTTCAAGACTTGAGTGGAAGTTGAAGGAGGAGTATACGTTGGGGTTTGAGGAGATATACGTTCACCTGAATGAGGGAACTTGGACTTCGATGGCTGAGAGGGACGTCTGGCCACAAGCAACTGGTCAGCAAGCCGCAACACATCCTGTTCAGAAAGACTCTTGGTTGACCTCATGGAGAAAGCGGATGGCGATTCTGGCCTTTCTAGGAAAGGACTATACTGACTGCTAGCAAAAGGATCAAATGAAGGGGAATATTTGGTCCTTGCTAATTCAATAGGTGCAGAGCTCGGAGCCGAGGAAGTATGCATCGAAGAAAACGGTGTGGAAAAAGTCTGCGCCGAAGATATCAGCGCAGTAGTAGTTGAAGATGTCTGCACCATCAAGGCAACCGTCTGCACCGAAGGGTAAGGTGCCATAGTGGAAAGTGTCTGCACCAGCAATAAGAACGGTGCTGAGAAGGATTGCACCAAAGCACATGTCAGTGCCGAAAATATCTGTACCGTGTTGTACAGAAGAGTCATACTTGGAGCCGAAGGTGACTGAACCTGTATTGATGGTGCCGTTAGGGGTTGCGACAGAACTGTCGGAACTGTAGTTGTCTGCAACGGGAACTCCGGTGCTGGTATCGATAAAGGAGACATGGCTGTAATCAGAATCATTTGTGGCGGTGCCGAGCCTGGAGACGACAGGGTTACAGGGGGCAGTGTCTTAGTACTCAATTTCACCTTCTTGTGAGTCAACTCCCTACGATCTCCAGAAGGAGCAGATGGGAGTGACTTTGATGAAGAAGAGGAAGAATGCCTCTTGCGGGGTTTAACAGGAGGGGGTGAGCCCTCTGACCCAGAAATAGCCTCAGAGAAAGGAGACTTAAGGAGACCTTTCAAAATTAACTTATTCTTCCTCTCGTTGAGAGTCTTGGTAGAGAAATTTTACAAATCCCATATGCAGGATCCACAGTCAAGTGGGAGACATTAAGACAGTAGACACATAAGTCATGGCCATCAGAAAGTGGTAACATAGGGACGCAATCCTTGCACTGCTTGAAACCAACGCTACTTTTCTTATCCGACATAACTGGTGTGGAGAAGAAGCACAGTACCAAAAGGAAGAATAAGGGCTACCCAACAAAAGGGTAAAAGGAGAAAAAGAAGGATGACCAACGATGGTAATGGAGAATTACCACAAGATAAGAAAAGGGGGTAATAAAGGGAAAAGACTAAAGGGAAAGAGTCTAAAGTGTGCAATAGGGTAGGAAAATATTAGAATAAACTTTTGAGAAAAAGTTAGAGCAATAACAATATACAAACTTTCAAACAATTTGACTCTTAGCTGAGAGAGTGGCTTGACAAGGCTGTACAGCAATGCGGCAAATGAGATCTGAGGTAACAGGGAGCAGAGCATTCTGGGTAGGACCTTGGCTCGAGAGTTTTTGGCGGACGTGAGCTTGATATTGGGCCGGCTCGGTTCCGGGGACGGAACCGATAACCCATCAGTAAGGAATGAACAAAGATTAACATCAGATCTTATATTTTTGGTACATCTCCAATCAATGTTGCTATCACCCAGAAAAATTAACGTGCGTGTTGATTTAAGAAATCCAATATATAATCTACCTCTGACTGAAAGCTGCTAGATTCTACACTAAATTACAATAATTGAGCTAGAGATGTGGAGAGTATGAGCCTGCCAAGAAACACACGCAATCTACATGGAGACAACAGTGTGTGTAGTATGCAATCACAAAGGACGGCTGTAGCAGGCAATGTTTTCCAGCCAAGGAACATTTAACATAAAAAAGCAAGCAATTGAAAACAGCCATAGTTGCCAGCTCATATTTGCCTCTCGGTACCCTATAACACCAGAGGTTGCGGGGAAAAATTATCTGATGGGGATTGGGGGGGGGGGGGACAAGGTTGGCAAGGAAGAAACAGAGGGCAAAAGAAGAACTTTAAATTGATTGAGGACAGATACTGGTAACAGTATGGCAACATTAACTTTTAACAGAGTTGAACTCTGAAGTCAACGGGATCCCAAACAAAGCTGCCCTAACAGTATGAAAATAGGAGTACAGCGTCTAAGTTTATCACAAAGTATAATTTCAAAACATTTGCTTATTTAAGGTGCTAGCAGATGTGACTGCTGTGAGGTAATGCATTTTAAAGATAAGGTGATACAGTACAAACTCCACTAGTATACATATTTACTGTCCAATGGCAGCATTTTCATTTCTGTCAGTAAAGTGGTTTGCAGGGTCTACAGTTCGCATAATTAAATAAACACGTATCTTAAGTATTACAAAGATGGGTCAAAGAATAATCATTGCACGTACTGCCAGAGGTGTACTGGGAAATAAAAGTGCAAGCTTTAAATATGATAATGAAAATTAAGCTACTTCCTCGTTATAGAGGCCCGGCGATAGCAGCCATTGGCAACGCAGTTCAGGGACTATTTATGTTATGTATATTGTATTCTGCATGTAGAGAGATGAAGGGTATTGGTCGTGAACATACTCTCCTAGAATCAAATGCAGCAATGAATAAAAATGGCACAGTGTGTTTATAATTATTACCTAGTAAAAGTGTTCTCTTTGTGATCAGATCCCCTTCAGTTGTGTAATTTGGAAGCTCGCGAACACGTTTGCCACCAACACTACTACTAGTACATTTTTTCTAGCAAATCGCCTAAACGTTTTGCAAATATATTAACCCTATAGGATTAAGTAACAATGTGGCTATAATATAAGCTTAGAGTGGTAATTCATTCCACACAACTGCCGCTATTGATGGGCCGCTATAACAAGGAAGTACTAAAATTATTCTTATCTGTACTAATGTAGAAAATAATCATAACTGCATCATTATGGGTCAGTTACCTCTCACAGAGAGGCCCATTTTCTTAAAGAAGCACTGAAATATTCATATATGATGAGATCTTGGATGCCACTAGGTAAACTGACTTGCATGTTTATAAAATGCCACCCCAGAATTAAAGACCTATATATCTTGTAAATAGTGGATTAAAAAAGACGAGACACATTCAGTGTAAAAGGAAAAATGTACAACATGTGATTTGTGGTCTTACTCCATTTCCAAATCAGTCTGTAGAAGGGGAATATCCAAGCCTCGGAAGCAAAGAATTTCACTTTTAAATCCTCAGAAATGCACCGGGTACAGCTACTAGCAGTACATTTATTAAAACATTCTGGATGTCTTGCAGTTGATAAATCAAATAATACTTCTCAATGTTTAGTTCTGATGCTGAATACAATAGGCATTTTTTTAATTAAGCAAATGTTTTATTTAAATTTGAGTACATAAATTACATCAAAACATTTAACGGGTGTAAAAGCGCAAATTACATATTCTTACAAGGATGTACATATATCGCATACTATACACATCATTTAAAATAATTTAAAACAAAAGCGTGTTTACTGTACTGCAGTAGCCGAGGGACACAGCAAAGAACAGATTCTTATCCCTCCTATGTATGGTGTTAAAGTCCTGCTAATGGAATGACGACATTTTAAGTGAGTAAGAAAAACAATTTAGATGACATCTGCAGAATGAAGTGCGACTTCTCAGTCCTTCTTTCCATTCATAAATCTAGTGCAGTGCTGAAAAAATCTGTTTTCACTTAACTAATGTGCACAAACCTAACCCTTTACAATTTAACAGCAGACACTTTATTCAACACTTACATTGCAATGTAATCCTTATGTCCTTCCTGTGTTTGTTTGAGTTATCTACAGGTACTCTGGTTAAATCACACATCCCAAAGACATGCCGCAAGTAGACACGAGAATCTAAACTGTTCCTAGGGTGTGTGTGTGTGTGTACACACATGCACAATATGTGTGATAAGAAAGGCCTGGTAATCCCTCCTTGGCTTGTAAACTCTATGGATGTTGAAGGTTGTTCACTGGGATGCCGTAGCAGTTGGAAGTAACTTGTAAGCCTGAATGGGATGGACTTCAACTACAACACCATAAGTAACCTTCTGAGAGATTACAAGAATGTTGTTCAGTGAGACCAAAAAATTAACCTGGGCGTACACTATTCATTAATGCCATTGAGTTTCTTTGTATGCTAAAACTACGATAGTAATGCCCCCAACAAAGTACTGGTCCAGTATACAATTAGTATCTGAAATGCCCAAGTGCAACAACCCATCAAGTGAGTTCCATAATCCTTATCAATAGGTCACTACTCGAGTCATATGTACCAAAACGATGGCGTTCTGCTTATATTCTCCCACTCCACAAGGGTGGCAAAAACTGCAACTTCTCTAACTTCCACCCCATAGCTATCCTCTCTCCCATCTCCAAAGTTCTCGAAAAATGCATTCACATACAGCTCATGCCATTCATAACTGAACATCAACTACTCTCTCCAACCCAACACGGCTTCCGCCCTGGACACAATACCAACACAGCCCTTCTGTCCTTTTTACACTCTATCAAATCAGCTCGGGACTCTGGCAACTTAGTTTCATCTATTTTATTAGATTTATCTAAAGCTTGCGACACAATCTCCCACACTCATCTTCTACACCATCTATCCAACCTTAATATCTCCCCAAATACTCTTTCCTGGTTCTCTAGCTATCTTGCTGACAGGTCCCAAGCAGTGAAATGGGGTCAATCCACTTCCACCTTCCTTCCAACACCCACAGGAGTTCCCCAAGGTTCCATTCTTGGCCCTCTTCTATTCAATATCTTCATTAATGATTTCCACAAAGCCATTCCAAACACCAAAATTGTCCAATACACAGACGACTCTACTCTGATCTGCTATGCTTCCAACCAATATGAACTCAAATTACTAACTCACTCTGCCTTTTCAACCACTGAAAAATGGATGCTCCAAAACCACCTCTCACTCAACGCTAACAAAACCAAAATCCTCCTATTCACTCCCTCCAAAGCAAGTCCCATTGATAAAAACTCATTTGAAATTACCAGCCTCAACAAATCTATCATTGATATTGTTCCCTCTGCCACACTTTTAGGGGGTCACCATTGATGAACACCTAAAATTCAACACCCATATCCTACAAAACATCAAAAAACCTCACATAAAACTCAGCCTACTCTACAGAAATAATCACTTCCTCTCTCCCTTCACTAGATTGACCCTGGCCACTACATATCTTCTCCCATCCCTTCTATATGGCGCTCCATTACTTACTAATCTAGCTTCCACTCTTACCTCCAAACTAGAAGTATGCTACAACAAAATCTCCAAATTTGCCACAAAAGCAAAGGCCTCCTGTCACCACTGCTCCTCACTACTAACTGTAAACTGGCTTGAACTCCCAAATCAACTAAACTTCCTCCAAACTGTCACAGCCCATAAATTAATATTTCAACCCACCAGCTGCCCCTCTTTATCCAATATCCTCCTACCTTATAGCCCCCCAAGACCTCTTAGATCCACTCTTCAAAACCTTATTACTATCCACAAACCTAAACACCCTGCTGGTCAAGTTTTACTCTCCCATACCTTAGCTAAAAAAATGGAACTCCCTGCCCTCTACTTTGAGAGCTTGTGACAACCTAAACACTTTCAAAAGACTACTCCACTCCTACCTATTTCATCACAGGCATTGTAACTGCACTCCTCTCTCCTCACCTCCCAACCTCCCCTCTTCCTTCTCTCCTGGCTGACCTTCCTCCCTCCTAATCACCCCTCACTTATACCCTGCCTAGAAACTATAACTAATCTCCCCCCCCTACCTCTCACCCTTAGCAACTACCCTTCCTTCAAAAAAAAAAAAAAAAAAAGTGTACAACTACATATTTGTATGTAACTTATGACTCTTTTTCTATTGCTATTTTCAGCTTGTTTATGTGAAAGTGCAATATGATACTTCTACATGTCTATTTTGTTATGTAAGTTGTGATACAGAACTTCACTGCTTAATCAAAATGAACATTATAATACTTTATGTAACTTGCTATGTGGAGCTTTTCTCCCTGGGCCTGAAAATGGCTCTCGAGCCCAGTGGACCTCCCCGGTCACCAAACTGGAATAAATAAATAAATAATAATAGGCTCCGTCATGTAAATGCTTGGTATCCCACATTTCACTGTCATCTGGTTGACAACAGTTAATCTTCAGAAAAAACAACAATTTAGATGTAGTGATATATGACCCAACGTGTTGTATACTTATATGTTAAACATACTAAAAGGGATATTACCTGGTGTATTCCCACTCAAAGAGAGACTCATATCAACTTCTTACAGTTTATTTGTTCTACAACAAAAAGTCTCCACCAGTACCCCCAAACGAAAGGGAAGGAGCACTGTGACATGGAATACTTTAAGAGATGATGCGAATTAACTTGAGGGCATCTGCTACATATATATAATGACAGATGTCTTAGCGAATGTTCCTGCTTTATGACCAAATTAAATGAGAGGCACTGGTATAGCATATACCATTTTATAAGACAGGTACATCAGTTAATACTACGCACTGTAAGGAACAGCCAGAAGCTGTATACCTCTAGTTCTGATTATCCGGATATATGGAGATGCTACATTTATTCAAATAAAAGCATTACACTAAACAATAAACAGAAAGAAAAAAAAAACAGTGATAAGGCTTTCCTGCAAATCTCATTTATGTACTTGAGCTACTTTTCTCCACATATATCTCCTGTGGTAGACACTCAAAGGGCATCTGCACATAGTACCTACACAGTTAGGTTGCTGTCAGCCAGGAGGAGGACTGGCCCAACTCTAATTTTATCTCAGGCCGCCGTGCTTCTCATGCTGTCAAAGGCAGTGAGCCCAGCTTCCCTGCAAAGCAGTCTCACTTCTGCTACTTGTGTCTGTAATCTGGATCAGTACACAAAGCATGTGACCAAAGGTGAGGCTAGGGACAAACACAGACTATTATCAACTTGGGTAGCTATTCCACTCTTGTCCACAGGAAACAATTCATTATTTTTCAGAACAGAACCACATCAAATTTGATGACCAACCACTTTACATTCAGGAGTGAACCACACCAATAAACACTAGAGAACACAGTAATCTGAGGCCATGATGACAACACTGTCAAAAAAAAGGCAAAGGTACAACCTTCAAAAGCCCCCACAGTGGATGCCCTATAATCACAGAGGTTTCTTGATATTTCACCCAAGAAAACCACAAGGAGGAGGGAAGACAAAACACATTAATGGCAAAGTCCTACACCCACTTGGAACAGATACGATTTAACCCTGACAATAAGGATACAACTTGCACTTATTTGGAGTTACTACTGCTATTGTGTGCACATATTCATTGCTGGTATGATGTTTTTGAAGCAACTTAGTATATCCTTTACTTCATGCTATGCAGTGCCTACTCTCACTGTTCCAGTGTGCATACTGTTCTTGCTCTCTCTCAATTGCCACAACATGCTTTTCTAATCATCAATATACAGAAATTAACACTTTTCTCCAAGAAGCTATATAAACCAGACTATCTCTAACAGTATGGTTTGCACAACAGTCATTTTTTTCTGTAACTGTGGCTGTTGCAATTCAATTATCATATGAATTTAGTTCTTACAGCAGGGATAAAGCATGAGAGGCCCTTTATCCCAGGAACATCAGCAGAGCAAATGAGCAACAGTTTGTAGGATATGGGTATGGCTTTGGCTTCATTAAAAACAATGTGCAAGGGGCAACATTTGGGTTTTAAATAGCTGAGCTAAAACATCAAAGAACATGCAATCCATCAAATGTACAAACAGCCCATGGCAACACAAGGCATACAAACCAAGAAAAGACATTCTGTAAAATTAGTATCCAAAGCATGTATGCAGAGAACACACCTTTCAGCTATCTTACCATCTAAAAGTGCATAACTTGTGAAGACTGATGAATAACAATGACTCTGGCTTTCAGTGCAGGAAGGGGCAAGCTGAGCTAACAGGTATCATGCTGAGATGAATTCATTATACAGACATCACGGCTCCTCAGTGAATAACTTCAATTGACTGTTCATCAACAGAAGATGAAGAAGGTGTGATGCATATGCATGGGAACCCTAAGTCACAGACAGTAGCTTACCATATTCACAGGAATCTTAATAGCATCAGATGAGGTATGAGCAGTCATTTAGGAACCAGGTTTTTAAACCAAAGAAGAAATATTCTTCTCCTTTCAGCTTTTCCCGGTTAGGGGTCGCCACAGCAGATCACCTGTCTGCTCATGATTGACAGTGGAGTTTTACGGTGTTGGGTTGCCAGCCCGGCGCCCAACCTTCCACAAAAGGTACACACATGCACACTCACTCCTAGGGCCAATTTAGAGTGTCCAATCCACCTACAGCATGTCTTTGGGATGTGGGAGGAAACCGGAGCACCCGGAGGAAACCCACGCAACCACAGGGAGGACATGCAGACTCTGAACTAAAGGCATCCTAGCCATGGATCGAACCAAAGAACCTCTTGCTGTGAGGTGACAACGCTAACCGCTGTACCACTGTGGCCACCCAAACCAAAGAAGAAATGCCCATCAATAATTACCTAGGTCTTCTGTCACCAAACAGTTACATTTGAGCATACACAGCTCACCAGAAAGTAGCTACAATCAAATGGACAGCCATATTTCTGCAATTACTATTCCACTATACCATCTGACTTTACATTACTGGTTTCCTTACAGGTATACTAGACTGTTTATGAAAATCACAAAGTAAGGCACGTCAAGAAATGGATGTCCGTCATTATGGGTGACACTGACTACTGTTCACACTATACTGTGGCACTTTTATATACTAAAGTACAGTCATCAGAACTCCCCTTCTCTCTGCATCAGATCCCATAACAGTATCACTGTGGCTTCCAGGTACAGTTTATAGCACAATGTCAAATGTCAGGTATCTACACTTTGTGAGAACTTTTTCTTCCTGACAATGAATATATAGACATGCATGCCTTATCCGGAACATGTTAGATGAAGTGAAGCCACTGCAGTGTAGTTGTGCATACTGACCACCTGTAATGCATTACTAAAATCATATGAAGCACGACTGTAAACCCCTTTCTTCTGCAATATCACTGTAGGTCCACCAAATCACGTGTAACAACCTGGCATCAGTGTCTCTAATCACTGATGACAACTGGGCAAAAACAGGGAAAAAAGAGATGACCCTTGATCATGTGCACTTACAGCAGCTTAACAATCACATTAACCCCACAGATGCTGTACTTCCCCAGGAACAGGCTACAATAGAGTAAAACAGGATACCACCCTGGAAGAAATAAGACTTTCACTAAGGGAAATAAAGTCAGGCAAAGCACCAGGCTCAGTGGAGGTCACAGTGGATATCTTACAGATGCAGGTTGAGGTAGGGGAGAATTGGCTCCTGAAGCTACTTGTAGCAGGGTGTAGAGAAAGGTGCACCCCAGGTGAGTGTTAAAGAATCATACTTCTGCCAGTTAACAAGAACAAATGGGACATCCACAACTGTGATAAATACAGAGGCATCATACTGCAGTCACATTACATGAAAGCTATAAATGGATACAGAGGGTAGTACAATGTAATGAAGGTGATGAGCAGCTCATATTCAGATCAGGATGCAGCACAACTGACCCGATGTTTGCAGTGAGACAGTTGCTAAGACGCTAGAGATGAGGAAACGGTCCTAACCCTCATTCTTAAGCTTTGGGGATGCAGATGACAAGATCCCAAGAAAGCTGCCTTGGGCAGAACTGTGGTGGTTCAAAGTTCTAGAATCATCATTGGAATTAGTGCTGCCTAAGTAGAAGGACCCAATAACTCAAGTACAAACAGTGTTCTGTCTCACATCCGGGGCAATCGATGCACCCCATAAGTGAGTCTGTTTTTCTATGTAATTCCAAGTAAGTTATAAAACATCCCAAATTACCATTCACTAATACCAAATTAGTAATTTTTCTAGTGGGGAAAGACCTCACAATACCCTTTCCGGTGAATGAAGTGATGCAGACGGAAGTGGTGCAGTTCCCTGGTTACACACCATATTACCCACAATTTGTCTTGCTCAAATTTTGTCATTTTCCATATCTAAAGGTGTGAGATGACTGGCATCTATTTCAGGGCAAACCCTTGATGTCCTCTATCAATCCACAATGATGACGCATCAGTTAGTTAAAAAATTTAAAAAAAGAGCATTTCTTATTGACTTTGTGCAAATGTTATTTGGACTAACAAACTGTATTTATCCCTCCCTCACAAATCCCAGTAGCTGACATCTGAGGATGTTGTCATGAGAATTTTTTTCTCGTGCATGCCATGGCAACACCAGCCACTGAATGACAGTTAACATTTGTATGTAGTGAGCCATTAGTCGGACCACAGAATGATACCGCAGTACAAACAGAAAATGACTGACTTCAACAATTGTCTAAGTTTCTGGTGTCATTCTAAGGGGATCCAGTATGTGAGTCCTTGGGATGACATGACTGACAGACCTCGATGCTTTGCCAGAGATGGCCTGTATCTGTCACCCCTGGGTTTCCAGGTACTGGCTAAGGCTCTTGCCACCCCTATAATGCCTTTTTTAGGTGGTGTTCCAAAGACCAAATTACCATGGTAACAGCTATAAATAAATGCAATCTGAGGGTCATGCTGCTCAATGCTACAAGTCTAAATCTCAAGATGCACTCACTCGAAGCACTCCTCAAAATGGAGAGCATCAACATTTGTGCTGTAACAGAGACCTGGTTTAAAGCAGCAAAAAGCACCCCTGCACTACCAGGCTATAACTCATTCCACACCTTTCAGCCCCAGAACATGGACCGAAGCTCCAAAGGCGGTGGTGTCTCCATATTCATACAGGGTATGCACACCTCCAAACTAGTAGCCCAGCACAACGCATCTGAGATACTCCAGGAACAACTAACAATGGGTAACATGCCAATTCAGGTCGTAGCCTGCTATAGGTCTGCAACCATGTCCCAAGAATCTCACCCCACATTCCTAAGTACCCAGGAAACTATAAGATCCAACCCAACACTCTCATACTAGGTGACTTCAACTATCCCTCCATCAACTGGGAAAACTACTCATGTACCAATGCACTGGCCCAACGCCTCCTGGAATTCATAACTTCCAATGCCCTCGACCCGCTCATTCTTACCCCCACTAGAGGAAGCAACATCCTTGACCTGATTATTACTAACATGGGTAACCGTTGCTCTACACCATTAGTCAATTTCTCCCTGGTTAGATCAGACCACAAACTAATCACTATGTAAATCCACACCTCCCGTAAAGGTATCCACCATGAAAACTTCTCTAAAGCTGACTTTGGATGCTTAAAAACAGAGGTGGCTAACTTCACGGCACCCATGCCAATGGAAAATAGATGCATGACTGCCGAATCATACACCAATGCACTGTATGAACACGTACATAAATGCATGGAACTAGTCAAACCCAACAGAACCAAGATGCTCTCTACCAAAATACGGAAGCCTATTTGGTGGTCCCCTGCCATTAATAAACTCTACAACAGAAGGAAGAAACTATTGCAGAAAAAGGTGAAGTTCCAAGACTGGAAAAATTCCCTTATTAGCCTCAACAAAAAAGTTGAGATCCCTCATCAAAACCTCCAAAGCCAGCTATGAAGACAGAATTGCGGCAGGCACTAAAAACAACCACAAAGGCTTCTATAGTTATATCAAGAATCTCCATGGCAATACCCAGATTTTCTCTGAGTTACTGCACAATAGTACCTCCTATAATGAGCCAACAGATAATGCCAACATACTGGCTGACAGATTCAGTTATGTACTTACCATAACATTCCATGTTTGTTGTCCACCTTGCCCTTCATTCTTATGACCCTCCTGGCTTCCCCCATCCAAGGACTCCTAGCGGACCTGGTGGACAGTTGTTTCCTCTCATAAATGAGCTCCTTTGACTCTCTTTGTTTTTCCTTGACCTGATGTCATATGGTTATTTTAGTCTTTGTAATAATTAGCAGCAAACTAGATCTGGAGATTGCACCACTGCATGATGGGATACCTACTCTGCCACAAGCCAAGTTAGAGACTTTGAGCTAATGTATTCGGCCAAGTCGGAGCAGAGGATCAGCTCTGAACCCATTCAGTAAAAATGAAGGGTGAGATGGACAACAAACATGGAACGTTATGGTGAGTACATAACTTCTTTTTAACTTTTATGACAACATACTAGATACACACACTTGTGCAATGCACTAGTAAACTATGCCTATTTCCTCACCTCTGTAAACAACACTGACTCAAAGGATTATTCCAACAATGACTCATGGCTAGCCATTACTTTAACCTGAAAATAACATTCTACCTGTATTCTTCATCCAACCTCTCATCACAGTACTGTGACATCCATGAGGAACCCAGCATTTGATGACCTCAACTCAGGATTGCCATCAGATTCTGCAGTAATTCCACTGGATGAGAACCATACACTCATCATGAACCTTTCAGTCCAATTCCGCATGACGGTTCACCTAGACAACTTCCAACCCAACTGCACAGACAGCAACACATACAGACATATACATTTACAGAAGCACACAAACACAATCATTTAATTTATGTTAATCATAACTTATTCACTGATTTACTCTGTTCAGTTTCAAGTGTCTACCGCTCACTCTAACAGCTTCACCAGCGTACTGAAGCTGCGTAACCACAACTGATGATGTACTGTTGTCAGTTCATCTGTCTTGTCATGGTCTCTACTAAAACATCTACTATCGCACATTGTACAGTTACATACCTCCATGCATATAAACTTTTGACAATATGTCTGATCACTTTCTGCATGAGCAACACACATGCTCACCTCTACTGTCTCACTCACAGTTTCTGAAACAACAAATGACACACATCAGCAGCCAGACCTTAATGAATCTGATGTACTTCTGAATTTACCTCACAAAAACAGCAAGTGTAGCTAAGTCAGCCAGAAATTTTACAGTAATTTATTGTCACTACACTAAGAAATACTCAGGATCTGCTATGTACTTGTAAAAGGTTGTTTTTAATGCTGAATCATGTCACTGAAACACAAGTTACAAAGATAAAAGACAGACATCTGCAAGCTGTTGAAAAAATGAAGTAAAAATGTGAATTAATCAGGGCCGGCCTTAGGCATAGGCGAACTAGGCGACCGCCTAGGCCGACAGGCCTCAAAAGGGCGCAATTCTGCTGTGAAACTAAACGAATCCTAACCGGGAAAGCAAAGACAACAATAAGTACATTTCTTTTCAAGACAGTCACCGCCGCCCATACAGGCTAGAAATGCGCCCTCCCCCACTTCAAGCACGAACTTGTTTTCCTATCCACAGTAGCACAGCCCCCACCTAAGTATATGCTTGATGTGAGTGGCGAAATCGCCACTGATGTCATGGCCACCGATCCATTGAGGCTCTATATAAAGAGCTACCTCCCGCCTCTTGTTCCTTCCTTCGTTGAGAGTCGGGTGCACCTATTGGCTATCGACGATCGCGTTTCTTGGAATCTGTGGATGTGAGTCAGCGTTGTTTTGTTTGCCTGGTTCCAAGTTCTTCCACGTGGGGTACTGCAAAATGAACGGAGCATGTTTTTGGCGTTTTATGGTTTTATTGCAACTTTTACACCTGAGGAGGTAAGTGAGAGATGGGGTCCGGGGGTTTATATTTATGAAATGTAATTTGAACGAAGCAAGCAGGCGAGCATTTTTTATAGTGTGTGTGTTTATTTCTGAGATGTGAACGAAGCACTGGGACATGCGTTTGAACTAAGCAAGCAGCAGACAAGTATTTTTTGTGTGTTTATATTTCTGAATGTAAATGAAGCATTGGGACATGCGTTTATTAGAAATTAGACATGTTTGTAATGGCATTTTTGGCAGGTTTATCAGACGTTGAGCATTTCAGTAGATTCCATGGCCCAAGGGTACAAGGATCATAGACTTTGGAAGTGGAAGTCAGACTCTTAAATCCTAATTGAATGAAGGGGATCCATGGTTCAGCATATTAACTTTATTCTTAAATAAATTGAAACAGAAAGTGAATGGTTGACTGTGAACTTACAGAAAATCTTTCTCCTATTTCTCCTTTTACGTATCACTTGTTTAGAGTAGTGCTTGGAAAGTAGTGTCTGTTATGCAATTTTACATTTTGTTAGTGATAAGCTATGGAAGGTATTTGGTCAAGTGATTTGCTACCAATCCATATTATAGATACGACTGCATTATATTGTTTGTATCTGGCTGCCAGGTTATATTGTATACTCCTATTGCATCCTTTTCTCTCCTGTTTTGGCTGCATAAGGGACATGTATAATTTGTTATACTGTAGTTTCAGTTTTGTTTCTGCACATTGGTGCCTGAGTTTTGCCTAAGAAGGGACTTCGGACCAGTGCAATAGCTACCGAATAAGTAAATGAATACATGCATACATAAAAAGTACTGAGTAATGGAGGGAGTACTCAGAGGTGCACATATTGGCATTAAATCTGTACTATGGATTGGTGTGGCACTGCACTCTGTAGTATGGTATGGAGTATGGACTGGCACACTTGTTAATGGTAAAATTTTACTACCTCCTAAATTGGGTATTAGCAGGCAAGCATTTTTTTTGAAGGCACCCCAGCCGAGAACTGTTTGTTTTAAATTATTTTTTTAAATAAGAGCAAGTCATCTATTTGCGGTGACGCCAATGAGGATTATGTCTAGTAAAAATATATTAAATTGCAGATCATTAATGCTAGACTTAAGTGCAAATGTGTAAACCCTAGGGGGCAGACTGATGACAATTTAAATTTGTTTGCCAGTTTAACTATCTGCAAACTGCAACTGTAAATGTAAAATAATAAAGGCTCTTGGTTTACAGATGAGAAAAGCTCAAAAGAATACTGAATGTTATCAAATATTCAAATAAAGGCAGATTAACAGGCCTTGATCCCGGTTTAAAATCCTCAGTCTAGCAAGCATCAATGAATCTCCCACAGGAGAATTTCCTCCTCCTCCTTCCTCCACTGATGAAACAACAGTAACATTCTCCTTGTTTAGCCTGGTGAGTAGGACTTCAGTAGGCCTGACTATAGAGTTACCTATTACTAGTGTGTTGGGTACATTGTTTTGCCTTATGGGCTGTGGTTGAGTGACACACTGATTTTGTGGGCTATGTGTCATTTAGGTAGTGTTGGGGGGGTGGTGGTTTCAGCATGGGAGGTCTCTGTTGCTTGGGCAGATTCTTATTGAAAGCCTCCATGAATATGGGTGTGTGCTTTGTGTTTCTATGTGTGGGTTTTGAAGGATTAGGTGTAGAGTGTGGTGTGGTGCAAGTGTTAACCTTCTCCTCTTGACTGTCTAGTCCAGTCTTGGCTGGAGAGAGCTTGGCTTCCAGTTTGGCTATATAAGTGCATCTCTCACAGGTTGTAGTGTTGGGTGATAGGAGGAGAGGGTTGTCAGTGTACATGAGGCAATTGCTGCTAATGTGGCTTTATATGTGTGTGGGGGGGGGCATATTGCAATGACTACATGGTTTAGAGTGGAGTGGTAAATGACTGGAAGGCCTTTTATTTTACAGAAAACCAGAAGTGTTCTAGTTCAGAATGATAACTACAAGGATAGGCTGCACAGCCAAGTGTTCTGGATTATGCAGAATGCTCCGCATATAGTGTGTTTATGTTTGTGAAATGTGAACAAAGCAGACAAACATTTTTATAGTGTGTGTGGGTGTGATTTAAAGAAGCAGGGACCAGGTGTGTGTGATTTAAGGAAGCAGGGGCCAGGGAAGCACTTAATTGTGTGATTGAAAAGAAGTAGGGATGCACTTTGTAATTGTGTGTGAAAGAAGCAGGGAAGCACTTTGTAACTGTGTGATTGAAAGAAGCAGGGGCCAGGGGAGCACTTTGTAATTGTGTGCTAATCTGAAATAAGCAGGGGCCAGGGAAGCACTTTGTAATTGTTAATTGGTGTGTCTCTATGGGTTATGTTTGCAGGTGTTTTTGCATGTTCTTAGACTGTTCAGGTAATGTTTTGGTTTATGACCATTCATGGACAGTGCTGAGCAAGATGCAAAACCATATCAGCCTTTATCTTGTAGTCTGCTTTGAGACGATAGGAAATCCAAGATAATATGAGAACTGACAAGTTTTCATAATGACAGCTTATTAATTTGTGTCATACAGATTTACAGTTCATTCCAGAAGTTATGGTATTAAGTGACTAAAGTCAACTTTATGCTTTTTAGAGGTTAGGGTAGACGCTTTTTAGAGGTTAGGGTAGATTTTGAGCTGTCGGCTGACTTCTGTTTATTACTAATCTTATTTCAGAATGAGTCCTGATCTAATCAGTATACATTTTATTTCTAAGGTGCCCCCTTAAGTCTGGTTTTATTTCTGACTTCATTTCAGAAAGGGGATCAGATAGGATCATATGCTAAGTGGAGCAGAGTACCAACATGAATTTGTATGTAGTTACCCACTTTACGGATATTGCATGTATGTGCTTAGTTTGTTTTAAAAGTGGCACAGTTTTACCTTGGTGAATACTATATTCTTTCTGAATTCGTGTTGTGACTGCAAATATTGGTTGGGATTTTTCTAGTGTTGTAACACAAGCTACTACATTTACATCATATCGGATGGTGATCAAGCTGTTTTTTTTTTTTTGCATGGTAGAAGGACTGTGATGCAAAATTTTACTGTCAAAGATTGCATATAAAAATGTACTTGACAAGTAATGGAATATCAACCAGGTTTAAGGATATTCAGCCTTCAATTGCAGTCAACTAAATTACAAGGTGTCTTACAGTATGACTTGGATTTTCATGCATTTAAATATGGAAAGAACTGGAGTGTTTTGTGGGAGTGACCCTTCTGTGGGCGTGGCTCACATAGGGGTGTTCCTTGTGTTCAGTGTGGGTGGGGCTTAAGGGGCGCCAGAGCAGTGCTTCGCCTAGGGCGCCGTTTCAGCTAAGGCCGGCCCTGGAATTAATAACCATAAACTAAAAACAAAGAAAGGACAGCAATGCAGTTTGTGAGTCCTTATGCAGCCCATCTAGGGACAATGCCACCCACAATCCTACTACATGATTATGCCAATTCTAAAGTTGTACAACTTTGTAACAAGTGACTTAGGGAATTTGCAGCAATAAGCAGTTATTTGCGTGTCCCAAAACCTGTGCAGCCTTGGAGGAGGAATCTTAAAGTAGGGGCAGTGCAGCTGTCACATGTAGAATGGAGGCGGTCTTGTACATCTCAGTTAATGTTCTTCAGGAAATGGTGACTTGCAGGGCTTGGGTTTTACCTCATTGGCATACTTCGTTTTTCTGACCAACTGTCTTGTTTCTCAAATTAATTTGTCAAGTCTATCCTGGGTGCTGTGGGAGGCTATGTCCCAAACCCTTCTAATATAAACACCCTCCAGGGTTCCGCCATTTGTGGGAAAGGGAGTCAAGGTAGGTGAGTTCACTCTGCTGCTGCTGCACTTTTTACTACAAATAACCACTACGGTTGTTATTTCTGTTGTATAATTCTGTTAATTTTCAGTTATTGATTTCTTGCATGATTGTGAGATTTTTTTTTTCTGGGATGAAGAGGAACTCATGACAGAGCACAGTGTGGATTAAATGACAGCACTGTTCAGATGTCCTTGTGATAGTCTGTTGTTTTTGAGCTGAGGAGACTAATATTGTTATAACGACGTAGTCATCATAGGTCACAAGGAATCTGGACATGTAGCTGGTAGTCCCATACAAAGATTTAGCCAACACATTTGTGAGTTGGAAATGCCAAAAAGGATAATATCCTTATAGACTGGCAGCCCTATCCAGCCTAAAAAACATATTTAATTTCAAAGAGAATGAAAAAGGGAGTTAGGATTGGACTTGTAACTGCCTTATAATTGGAAGTTCAGACCCATGTTAACATAATAAAGTACTGGTCCACTTCCCTTGCTAACTTCATTGCAAGTGTAGTGTGTGTCACTTGGATTTCTGTAAATGATCTTAAGACCATTAAGTGGAATGAAACCAAGACATAGCAGCCATGAAGGAAAAAGGAGAAACATGGGAAATTGCGTTAAAGAAGTCATGTTCACAGAAAAAGCAAATACAATTACAAGTGAAAGGAATAGAAGAGAATGTTGAAACAGACATAAAACCAAACATACACAGGGTTGGTGATGATGGGGTAGATCCGTTGACACAAGGCAAGGCTGAATGTTTCACTCAAAGTAAGGATAAACTGGGAATAAATATTTTTTTTAAGTTGAACAGTCATTCCTAAGTCTATTGAGGTCATGATAATCTCTGGAAAGTAAATTATCCAATGAACAAATCTGGGAGAAAATATTGCTGATAATCACTTTCCGCAAATAACAAAATAACTTTTTTTTTGTGGGGGGCAAAAGGAGAGACACCATCTGCAAAATGGTGCAGTAAGGTGAAATACAAGATGCATGCCCTAACCTCAGAGTAGCATACTGTTGCATTCTGTTGTGCCCACAGGTTCTCAGTCTCTTTCATTTTTGAGTCTTCCTCAAATGGTCAGCAGGGACCAGTATTCATACAGATACAATGTGTAGCTGCACAAGGCTTGCACAGCTGATACTCACGAATGTCCAAATCAGAGAGGTTTCACTTTCAGGCACTTCGCTGGCCTTAATATTACATAATTGCACAGGGCTGCAAGTAAACAGAGCAGCTTAACCATGCAGCGAAGTATGCACTCCCTGCTTACTGATGCCGTATGATGAATAGGTTTGCACTAGTGTATGCAAACCTTGTGAAACCTCATCCTACAATTGGCACCAAGTGGTGCTTAGCCAGTGCCAGGCATGCAGCACTGCACACCTCTGGTATTCAGTGACATGGGCACTAATTTGTTGCATTAAAAGTGAGGGAAACGGGGGGTTAAAGAGAGCCTGAAAAGGGAAAGCACAAGGATAAGCAGTTTCCTCTATGAAGTAGTCAGTATTGGCCTCATGCCTGTCCTCTACTCTTTCCACTACCTCCCCAAACTCCTACAGAAGCTGTGAATAAGCTGGCTTAAACAATGGTGGTACACTACCTGCCAGTGAGGCATAGAAAACACTCTCTGGTGAAGCACTATCAGTCCCATCACCCCCACAACAGCAGGGGTGGGGTGCAGCACAGTAACCTAAACACATAGAACATTTCAATCTGTAGAAAGAAAAGAGACAAAAGAGGCATGGCATGAGTGAACCTGTTCTGCAAAAGAACCAAACTGTGTGTAAGACAGGTGACATAGTTAATTATCAAACTGCAGCTGTCCACCAATTACTCTTACCTCCTTCAGAAAGTAGCACAGTGTAGTTCAGTTAACATTTCCCCATGTTAAAAGAAAACTAGCCACATTAGAAAACTGTGATGTGCATAAGGTACAGTGTCAAATTGTCAAGTACAAGGCATAATCTTGTGTGCATGTATATATTAGGGCATACCAGCCACAAGACTAGTGTGAGAAAGTGTGTAGACATGTTTACATACACATAAACTGGGAAAGGTACACAACCATCACAGGCAGAGTGTGACACTAACACCATCACAAGTAGTGCCCAGGCAGAACATGCATCCCTAGGCATATCACAACAATTGCCACCACCACCCTCACCACACAGAAAGGGTACATGCATCACCTCTGATGTGTAAGTGATACTAACAGACAGCCTTGGCAAAGCACAATGTGTGGCCCAAACATCCGCCAGAGAAAAAAGCCAGTAATGTACTCTTTCCTATAGCAAAGGGACACATCTGCACACAAAATACCCCCCTCCAGAAAACGTAAAGCAGCCAACACATTATGTGCTTAAAATGCTATGTGGTTTGTACTTCTTATTGTCCACTCTCCATGAACTGAGATTAGCAGACCATTGTAACAATGCCTGCACTGTTTCCCTGACCTGAGTACACCTGTGAGAGAGGATAACTCCTTATCCAGGTCACACCAGGTGTCAAATTTATGGAATGAATCTTCACAGGAGGGGTTCCAGTAGCCTTTTCCTATATTGTTAGTGAAGATACAGCATTATTTTATTCTACAACATATTCCATATGTGTTGTCTTCTCTGGGATACAGCTCAAATAGTCATTGCAATGAAAACGCTTATAACATGGTGGCAGGTTGCTAAGATATAATGTTGGCATGTAAACCACACCCTTAGCATTACTCTGAATTTTACTTTGTACAACCTGTGCTGCAAAAAGTTGAGATGTGCATACAACACATGAATAAGTGTAACAATGGGATGGCTGGTGTGTGTTTGTGTATATAAGTGCCACTGTGCTTTATGTAATAGATGCAGAGATTCAGCATAAAGTTATTCACTCACTCATGTCACCTGACCTCATTTGCATACCTATCACTCTTTCAGGCTTACACAGGAGCAGACTGTGACATCGCTGCCATTCTGTACACCAAGTCACACATCACGGGCTTACTCAGTCCTGAATTATCACTGGAAAAAGTGGAGTATTCGGATGACAAACAGTCTTAAATATCTATATAGTCCTTTGACATTTTCATCATTCTTAACAAGCTAATTCTTTCTTTGCAGTAAGTACTGTTTGATTTGTTTCTAACTTCAGACTATCTGCCTAAATACTTTACCCAAAAATCATTACCTCTTAGTTTCCTGTCAAGTGTTCTGCGGTGCCCTGTATATCCACAGACACCTTGAGTTGACATTTTTCCTGTAAAAGCACCATTGACTTTTCACCAATACCGGGTTGCACACAGGACAACTAGATTGCAGTGATGAGCACTGCCCCCAGAGCTGCAAGCCAGATGCTCCGGAATTTACTTTACATTCTCACTCCAACTGTCTAATCAATAAAAAAGGGTATCTTGCCATGGATATGAACTTTCCCACTATCTCCATTACCAGCTTGGTGGATATAGGCATCCTGAGGCAATGCAGAAATTGCCTCGTGTTTACTGACAACCATTTAATTCCTCAAACAAACTGATATGGTGTGTGAGAGATGTATTTACGCAGTATCACTGGAGGCAAAGCTGTCACATAAAAGCACTCCTAATGTCATTAAAGGATGTTGGTACTACTCACGCTGCACCCGTCACATAAAATTCAAAGGAGACACACAGACCCACATATGCTGAGGGACGTAAATGTAACTTTCCTAAACCCCAAAGACCTCCTAGATGAAGTACACATAACACCCTCAGCAACCCTGAATGCAGTCTTTCAAAACAACACCCACATCAACACATATAACCCCATCTCAGGGAGTACCCACTTTTAAGCCCTCAAGGCAAGCCACTACAGAATCCAATATTCTAGTCATTGGAGACTCCATTGTGAGACACATTGATGTCTCCATCACTAGGCTGACTAAGGAGAAAGTCACGGTCAGTTGCTTATCAGAGGCTATGATCCACCACATTATGCACGCACTCAGATCATGGGAACACAAGTACCAGTATGATTCAGTCATACTCCATGTGGGTATAAATGACCTGAGACATACCTACCTAGACTATATGAAGAGAGACATCATGGCACTCGGAATGTGTGTCCCAGGCCGGTATTAGCCTAGCACTGAGCAGCATTTTACCTACTCCACGTATGATATCAGAGTAAGAAAAAAAGATGACTGATATTTGTCAGCATATAAGGAGATGGTCAGCAGACCACACTGCTTTGCCATGGATGGTCTACACCTCTCCCCGTTAGGCTTTCAAATATTACCTAAAACATTGTCCTCCCCATAGTGTCTTTTTTATGCAAATGCCAAATTAAAAGTACTTCCAACATAGCAAATCAAAATCTCTCTTCACCCTAGAGAACAGTGATGTCTGTGTGCTCACTAAGAAATGGTTTAAAGCCACTGAGAGCACATCAACAGTGCAAGGTTATAATGCCTTCTACACATTTAGACCAATTACTACATAGACAGAACTGAAGGTGGAGGGGTTTTGATTTACATCAATACTATGTATACCTCAAGGCTGGTCTAACAGGACAATGGACTTGAGCTTCTCCATGTACAAATCACCAATATGCAAAATTCCACACTGCTTCCTTGCTAGCTATACGTCCCCCTCTATGACAAAGGAAACTCATACCATGTATTCAAACTTGTTGGAAACACTCACCATCCAACCCGATACCATATGCATGGATGACTAATTACCCCACTATTAACTGTGAGTCATATATGACACCAAATGTGCAGGCACAGAGATTCCTGGATTTTGTAAACACAATCTCCCAGGACCAGACTGTCAATACACCAACCAGGGGTGCAACCATACTGGATCTGGTCCTCACTAATATGGGAGACTGCTGCACACCCCCTACTGTAATGCCTTCTCTGGTAAGGTCAGACCACAAAATGGTCTCCTTTGAAGTAAAAATAAAACCTGGAACACCAGCTAACCCTCAAATATTCAGGAATTAATCTGAGGCGAACTTCCTACTATTAAGTGATAACCTGGCAAAATTTCAAGCCCCCATAACCCTGAGAACACTGCTGCCTATGCAGAACTGTTAACAAAAACCCTATACAAGCATATTAATAGCTGCATACCGGCAAGCTGTACCCACCAGAAAGAAGTACAGAATTAGCTCAAAAAACAAGCCACCCTGGTGGAATCATAACCTCAGTACGCTGTATAACAGAAGGAAGAAAACCATGGCAAAAATTAAGAGGTGCAGCACCCAGAAGGAGAAAAGCACTCTCAAAACTAAACAAGCAACTCAGAGGACAAATAAAGTCTACCAAAGTCAAATTTGAGGTAAGTTTGGTCTGCCAAGCCAAGGACAACCACAATGCATTCTTTAGCTATGTCTGCAACCTCAAAGGCAATACACAATTGTATGCAGAGCTCACAAATTCAGCTCTAACTTTACCTCTCTCTTCCCATCAACCTTCCCTCAGCAAACACCATTAAATAGGGTCTATATTACGTGATCAAATGCGAAGATGATCGAACACCTAAAGATCGACCACATAAAATCGAAAGCAAAAAACAGCCAATTTAACTCAGGGAAATATTCCCCTTGGCCTTTCGCTGGATTTTGCCATTTTCTCCACTATGGAGCGATCTCAGAGTTGGGATATTTAGTTAGACCCACTTAGTTTGGCTGTAAAGTTTATTTTTTTTTTGTGGCCAACAGTAACGTTTCCCAATGCCGTTCGCTGTTTTGCAGTTCGATATTACGTGGTCAATGTTTAGGTGTTCGATCACCTTAGCATTCGATCACATAATATAGACCCCATCAAATATTACTCCCCCTTCTATCACTAGGTAACAGGTCCTTAATGCTCCAAGTCCAAGAACACTGCATCAATGGACTCAGACGATATCCTAGGATGCCTTCTAAATAGGTTATGTTTCATGCTATCAGGCCCTCTGGAATGCCTATTTAACTGTAACCTTTATGCCTTAGGAATGGAGTACAACCAACAATCATCCCTCTGCACAAAGGTGGGCCATCTACTGACCATGGAAACTACAAACCCACAAGTCTCACCAGTCCTGGGACCACTCCTTTTTAGCATTTACTTCTCCGAAGTCAAGGCTAATGTCAATGGCCTCTGGCTCACTAAATTTGCATATGACTGCAAATTAGGGTCTGTCATTGAATTGCCCACCAACTCAAATGTTCTCCAGGAAGGGCTGACACAGACAAACAACTGGTGCCAGAGTCATGGACTAAAACTAAGTGCCAAGAAATGCATAATACTATCCTTTGGGAGCTCATCCACCCCTGGTAACTATCATATTGATAACACACCTCAAAGAGTAGACCCAGTAGTCAGGGACTTGGTGACAGACACAGATAGTAATATAGCCTTTGATCATCATATGTCTATAGTAGTGAGGAAATAATTCGATGTTGTGTAACTTATAAACAAATGTATGGCATCTAGGTCCAAGGAAGTCATTGTTCTACTGTATTCTGCATTTATCAGACCTATCATTAAGTACAATGCCCCCTTTGGTATGTACCTAACCAGGCATACCCAACAATTGGAACATTCCCAAGGTTCCTAAATAAAAGGATACAGGGCATAAACAACTTCTATCCAGAACACCTATTCCTGCATTCTGTCTCCTACAGACTGTTGAGAGGAGATCTATGCCTGGCATACAAGGCATTGTCTGACCCCCTTTGATGGATCTCTTGCATATCCGCAAAACAAACACCACCAGAATTACCTGTTTTAAACACTTAAGCCTTGCCCGTGATATAAATAGGACCTACTGGAGAGACAGGTATGCATCCCAGAGAATACCCCTTCTCTGGAACAGGCTCCTCATCCATGTGAAGCAGAGTTCCTGCTTAACCCAATTCAGGTGTAACATGAACAACTGGATGGGGAACAGGAAATCCATCCCTGGTTTGGCACCTATGTCTCTAATGGAAACAGGCAACCTGTATATGGTTCATCTGCCAGGCTCCTGCTTGTAAATGTTTCACCTCCCAAGACCCTTATCAAGGGTACCAGAACTTGTCAGAGATTTGGGATGCATGGTTAGGCTTAAAAAGGCCCTTGTGGTTGTTAGTCTAGTAAACACCCATGAACCTATGAGGTAAGCTGTATTTATCACTCTTCCAACCAAATAGCATTGTTACCATTATGGTATAGACTGTACTTATATGTGTTACTTGATCAAAATTTTCTCAGGTAGCAGGGCTGCCCATAGTATCTGCTTTACTTGCCTCTGTACATGCTTCTACCTTTACAGAAAGTTTATTCCCTGTGTACTTTACAGTTTTACTCTGAGCACCAGTAGTCATCACCCATCTTAGCAGCAGCCACTAACATCTTTCCTTGTACCTCAGTGCAGGCAATTGTCTTATCATTGATATGTTTACATGCATGCCATTGTCTATCAAGTACAACAAATGCTATAGCAATTACTACCCGCCTCACCCTTGTCATCAAACCATACATTTGTGGGATTACTAATACTTACATTATGCTATCATACATCCAACCACCATGTGTATGCTGTTATCAGTGTTTCCTGTGATATGAAGTCCTACATATACACATTGAATTCACAGTGACATGAAGTCCTACATATACACATTGAATTCACAGGTGGTAGCATTTCTGGTGGACAGCAGAGGCAGGAAATGTTTTCCTCAAGGAAAATTAAGCCTATGGTGGCACACCCTGTTACCATGTCCACCCTCCCTATGGAGACTTGCAAGTGTGGCCATCACTGCTTACACTGCAAATAATGTCAAAATCTGAGCCTGGTGCATACTTGGGGTGGATGTGTGGGAGCATCATCACAGGGTCACACCTATTTCCATTTCTTGTGCCACACCACATCATAGGCAGTGATGGCATCCAACCACCAGTGGCCAGGATATTTTAGCAACAAAATTCATCTTTATCCCAGCCCTAAAATCAAACAACATACCTGCCTGTGGATGGCCCTGGTCTTACATCTGAATACAGCCCTAGGATTAGTAAGTCAAGACCATGTAGTAGCTCTCACACCTCATTAAAGGAGGCTGTCTTTTATACAGAATACCCATAACAAAGATATCCCACATCTCTAGCTCCTGCAGCATGCACACCCGGCAAAGGAAGGGTTGACTGACAAGTATTACTGTGTCCCTTGCCACTTATGCACATAAGACAACCAAATCCTATATCCCCTACAGTCTGCAACCTGTCTTCTTACTCACACAATTTCTAAAACTAAGGTGTTTTTTGCATTGCTGTAAGCATTGTAAATGTCTACCTCTCACTGTATTTATAGCAACTTTACCTCCACCATAGAGATGTATATTTGCCTGATGCTGATCTAGAATGCATACTGTTATACCTTCATTTGTAAATTGTACTTTTGTGTTCTCATTTGTAATTGTTTTGCTCTCATTGTACTGCATTTTTAACTATGTTTTCATTTCTAATTTTACTATTTTAATTGCACTGTTCATACACCCAGAATGAGCCTGAAATAGATTCATGCAAATTAACACTCTAGCCTGTTCAACAAATCTAGTTAAATTACTAAATAAACGACTACCGTGACCCACTCCACTCCGATTAGTGTAGTATGTATAAATGTCAGATGTGCAGTGAGGCTTGACCATACAATAACAATCGAAGCCTGTAATTCACACTGCATGAATCATGCACATGGACAATAGAGGTACGACTGCTTTATAAGCACTTACATGAGTGCATGGATCATGCTATCCCTAACAGAACCAAGATGCTATCCTCCAAAAAAGGAAGCCAATCTGGTGGTCCCCTACAATAAACAAACTCTACAACAGAAGAAAGAAACTGTTGCAAAAAATAGTAAAATCCCATGATTGGAGGAACTCCCTGGTCAGCCTCAGTAAGAAGCTGAGATTCCTCATAAAATCCTCCAAAGCTAGTTATGAAAACAAAATTGCCACTGATTCTAAAGGCAACCACAAAGCATTCTATAGCTATGTCATGAATCTCAATGGCAACACTCAGATCTGCTCAGAGTTACAGCACAATGGCACTAAATATACAGAACCAACTGATATTGCCAACATCCTGGCAGATGGGTTCAGTACTAACTTTACCCCCCTCTCACCCCCTAAAGGGCCCATCTTTATACCGGAAGAATGCAAAGTTGCTGTAATCACGGCTACAGAGGTAAAAACCACACTCTCCAAAGCCAAGGACACAGCTTCCATGGGACCTGACAACATCCCAGGCTGCGTTCTACATGAACTACAGAATGAACTGGCACCCTATCTAAGCACCATGTTCAATCATAGCCTTACCTCAGGCTTTGTGCCCACTGAATGGCGCACAGCAACAGTTATCCCACTCCACAAAGGGGGAGCCACCACGGACCCCGGGAACTACCGCCCCATTAGCCTAACGAGCCTGGTCTGGCAAAGCCATGGAACGTATCATCATGGAATTTATAAACAAAGACATTGGTAATCTCCAAACTCTGGACCCCACCCAGTACGGGTTTGTAAAAGGCAGATCATGTCTCCTAAACCTGATAGGCTTCTTTGAAACAGTCACCAAAGCTGTAGACGAGGGTAAGGTGGTTCACACAGCCTATCTAGATCTCGCCAAGGCTCTTGACACCATCCCCCACTCTGGAATTCTAGATAAACTCAACTACGTATAAATCTCTATGTCACAAGATGGGTTGCCAGCTGGCTCACTGACAGAACTCACACTGTGAAAGTAGCAGACTCCAAATCCAACTTCAGAACAGTGACAAGTGGAGTACCAGAGGGTTCAGTCCTAGGTCCTCTCCTGTTTGGTATCAACTTTTCTGAAGTACAGGCTAACACAGGTCATTGGCTAATGAAGTTCTCAGATGAATGCAAACTAGGAGCCATAAATGAAACTCCTAATGATGTGGACATCCTACAAAAGGGCCTCACTGAGACAGATGCCTGATGTCAAAGCCATGGCACCAAGCTCAATGCCAAAAAGTGCACTGTCATCCCCTTTGGTAAAAACTCTGTACCCATGAGCTACCACATAGGTGCTAATCTACTTAACACCGAAAGTGTGATAAGAGACCTTGGGACACAGGTGGACAGTAGTCTCTACTTTGATAATCACATTGCCACAGTAGTCAGGAAATCCTTCTATGTGGCACACCTGATCACAAAAGGTTTCTCATCCAGAAAAAAAAGGTCATAGTTCCCCTCTACTCGTCACCCATTAGACCCATTATAGGAGTACAGCTCCCCTTTTGGTATGTACCTCACAAGACATCTACAACAAAGAGGATTACTGGCCTCAAATAGATGCCCTACTCAGACTGTCTCAAATAACTTCAGCTTTACTCCGTCACATATCGCCTACTCAGAGGCTATCTCTGCCTAACATACAAAGCTATAGCAAACGCAGAGCTGTTGGACATGCTACACTTAAGGAAATTCCAATCCCTCCGAGCTACACGCTCTAGGGACCTAAACCTTGTCACCACAATAAACAGAACATGCTGGAGGGATAGATTCCTGTCCCAGAGACTTCCCATACTCTGGAACAAACTACCTATCTATATCAAACAAAGCTCCTCATTAGCACTCTTCAAGAAAAATCTTGATGATTGGATGGGAAATAGGAAATTCACCCCAGGGATCACCTCTGTGGCTTTGCTCGACAGGGGCACAGGAAAATAATTTTCTTGGGTGGCGAAAGCCAGGGTACCTTTTTGGCTAGGCCGATAGCCAAGTACCTACCTATGAACCTATGTCTGCACTGTCCGACAATGCATTGTCATTATGTGCTTATCAGAGCTCATACTTTTGGACCAGATGCTGCCTATTCACCACTCTGCAATGTATTGTGCTTGCCATCGGAGGGGGGTGTACTGTGTAGCTGGAGCACCATCTAGCACTTGCCTCAATGGAATCTAAACTGAGATGTAATGTTTTTTTTAAAAAAAACACTAATCCTGAATTATAAATAAATGATAACTTGTCACAAAAACTTAAAAAAAAAAAATCTTAGAAAATAAATAAAAACTGCACTAAAATCACCCTCTTCTGTAACTGTGTTCTCAGCTGAGCCAAAATTCATAAACAGTGAGAGACATGCTTCATGTCATACAAAAGAATATCCATCCGCATCCCAATCATTAGAAAAAATAAATCAAAGTAACCTTGTTTCACAACATGCTGCATTTAGTCAAAGTCTGAAATCAGTACCTTGTAAAAATACATCACACTCTGCCTAACAAAAATTCAAATAAATAAATAAATAAAAGCACTGATGAATAAATATATTTTAAAATGCTCACAATTTAAGTGTCTCAATATGTTAGAAAATAGTGTAGTTGGTGCCCCATCAACAAGAATATAGCCAATTTCACCTCAACTGACACCTATTGCTTTAATTCCCTGGTCCAAGACAAAGAATTATTAATACATAGCCAATGCTGAGGAAGGCAAGATTAGAGTAATTCACATGCAAACTGGTTTAATCAGGCTCCACTTATCACATACTGTGCCAGTGGGTTGACTAGAATAAGTAGCTTTTTTATGTTTTGAGTCTATATCAAATATAATAAACATTAAGAAACAGTGCATTTTGTGCAGAAATCAGTGGCGGCTGGTGACTTCAAATCAAAGGGGGGCTGCAGGAGACAGCTGAATGGGTGGGGTCAATGGGAAGGGGTGCGGCCAACTAGAAAGGGGAGGAGCTATGCTCAAAACCACAACAAAACTAAATACACTGCCGTGGGTGCCAAACCGTCATTATGAGAGTCCAATCAAGACAAAATGAAGTGTAGAAGAATAAAAATATTTCAATGCATTGGCTGCATGACAGCTTACTTAATATCTGGATGGAAACAAAAAGGTTGTGAGGCATGAAAAATAAATTACTTTACATTAATGGAATGCCAGTCAAAATCTAGTATAAGAAAAACAAGCAGCACTCAACTCAAACCACTTCTTGCACTGCAGTTTTAATTATAATTTATATTCAGCTTTATTAAAGTACCAAGTAACATGCTGAAAGTAGAAATCTCTGATGCCCCCACTTGTAAAAATGTTCCTTATCCAAAAAAAGACCTGCTGCCTGACAACTATCTACTTGTTTTATGGGGAAAACATGAACAAAGTAAAAAATGAAAAGCAAACAAGAAATAAGCTCAAGATACATTGCTTAAAAGGATTACTGTACAGGTTATGGACCACACGATTGGCATTCTGTTTAGTTTACAGGTAAAGCCACAGAGATGACTGGAAGTCTCCAAGTGTAATGAGCTTCTTAAAATAATGTAATCCTGTCCTTTATTACAAATACTGTCATGTGCATTTCAATACCCAAAACTTATACATTAGTTATGTATTCTCTACATGGCAACAGAAAGGCTTTCAATGTTGGCAATTCTTTAACAGTATGCTTATTAAAGCTTACTTGCATCTTACAATCTCAGCCAAGCTTACCTGATGGTCATTAAAGTATTGCTACTTAAACACAGAGCAACAGGCACTTTGAGTAATAAGCATAAATCAACAGTACAAAAAAATATGACAGAAACCGGACCATTCTACAAAAATCAAGGACAGATGAAAAGCCATTCTAGTACTTGTGTCTACCTTGGATGGGGGGATACCCTGCACATTTACACTGCATAACTACTCCTTGCCTTGCTTTGACACATCCAGAGTCACTACATGGGGGAGTGGGGTGCAACAAGTATGTCACAATTTGAAATGTCTCTGGCTGACTGTGTTGACCCTGACACATTTGTCATACCTCTCAACCTCAGAGCAAGAAATCTGGACAAAGCCATACAAAGAAGTGGGACAAAGGCCCAAAAACAAGGACAATTTTTTAAAAACATTGCTCTTATAAACTTAGAAAGATAATAGAATAGGTCTTGCAGTAGTATGAATTTTCTAAATGGTATGAAATCTGAAACTCAAATGTCTGTCATTATTTTCTAACTTCAGTCTTTAAAGATTTGTCACTAATTTGCCAAAAAAACCCACAATTTTATGAAAAATGGACCAAAAATGTGATGTAAAAATATAAAATATCCACACAATACAGCTGGGTACCTGTCAAAGAAGGGACACTAATATTAGTACTGCTAACTTGAGCAGCTGACAAAATAAAAAAATCTACATGCATTTCTGAAATAAAAGTAATCTATAACTATGATTACAGTTATTTCTTAATTGTAAACCCTCCATGTTTTCTTCCAAAATTGATATTTTGCGGAGGGATTATTAGGGGAAGAGCAACATTTTGAGCCAAAATCAGGGACAGTTGAGAGGTTTGGCTATGCCTAATTCTATAAAGCAATTTATTTGCATGTACCTCTCAACCTGTTAATGCAATAAATCTGGACAAGGCCAAATATATTGGAACATATAAACAGTACTAAAAATTGCTCTTGTATAGACTGAGACAGTTGATAGAACAAGTCTTACTTTAGCATGCACTGGTTATGAAGTCTGAAACTCAGTGCGTCATTATTTAGTGACTTAATTCCTAAATGATTTGCCACAAATATTATGAGGAACAAACCAAAAATAAGAAGCAAAAATCTATTCATTCTTTGAAAATCTGGACAGTTGAGAGGTATAGTTCAGCTGGGGCTGTCTAAGTTTGCCGCCCTTCCCCCTCACAAAATCATGGTCGAATGGAGCCTCCTCCTGCCACCATCCCAATGATCCATTACTTGGCTATTTCACTCCATTTACCATAAACACTAATGTGCATACGGATTTACTTCTATGATGATTTGGACTTCATTTGAAAGTTTTATTTTGCATTTTACAGCACAAACACTAAGACATCTGCTAAACAAACTTAGCATTAAAACTTCTCTGCCCTTGAAACTCACATTCATTGAAACCCACATTCAAAGAAAATTCATTTTACCAGTGGTAGATAAAGATGAATTCTGGGCTGTTTTCAAATCATAGGCCCCTTGCATATGAAACATACATGTGCTCTTTGATACACCTTCCTATTGTTTTGAACATTTTTCCAGTAAACAATGAAACAAAATGCATGCACCAGTAATGACAAAACTGCCCAATTCAGGACATTTCCATCAAGAAAGTATACTCAAACTTCTACAGTCCACCATTATCAGTAAATATGCACAATTCTACAGCCCACCATTATCAGTAAATATGCACAATCTCTGAAGTAAAAAAATAATCTAAATAATTCCACATTAAATAAATCTGTAACTAGTGAAGAGGTTGCTGCT
Source organism: Protopterus annectens (assembly GCF_019279795.1). Classification (NCBI taxonomy): domain Eukaryota; kingdom Metazoa; phylum Chordata; order Ceratodontiformes; family Protopteridae; genus Protopterus; species Protopterus annectens. Next base: position 595,252,766 of record NC_056728.1, read on the forward strand.
AGCAAAAACCTTTATATTTCATGGTTTCATCGAAAAGTGTCTGATGCCCCCGAGGAATAAATTGCCTATATTACATTAAAAATGATAAGCTAGTAATATTGCAATAGAAAATGGATGGCAAACAGATAACAAGCTCATAGTTAGTATCTTAACTTTTTCAGTACAGCAGCATTCACCCCTTGTGGGAGTAGAACCAACAACCTTCTGCATTAAAAGGCAAGTACAGAACCTGTTGTGCTATTAACATTGCAAGCTGACTTTCCATAAGCAGCACTAAACTTCTCTCCCCCTGCAGCTCTCAGCTCCTTGTAAAATGTAATGAACTGCATCTCAACTTCGCAGCACAAGAAATCTGGAAAAAGACAAATTTATTGGGGGGGGGGGGGGGGGCTCAAAAGGCCAAAAACCAGGGACACATTAAACATTGCTTGTATAATCTTGGAAAGTTGTAGAAAACGCTGTATTACCACCATACATTTTACTGCCAAGGTCCCTGTGCAAAAGAGTCAGAGCAACATACCACTATGCCAAATCACCTGCTTTGTGAAAGAAAAATGCTGTGTTACCACCATACATTTTACTGCCAAGGTCCCTGTGCAAAACAGTCAGAGCAACATACGCCATATCAGCTGCTTTGTGAAAGAGAGGAAGACTGAAACTTAAATGGCTATCATTTAATGAATTGAGTTCTCACCATAGCTTTCAACCTCTTAGCACAAAAAACCTGGACAAAGCCAATAATGGGGTAATACAGTCCCAAAAATAAGGACAAATTTCAAATATTCATCTTATAAACTTAGAAAATTGCTAGAATAAAAGGTCGTATTACTATGTATTTTCTGAAGAATATGAAGTCTGAAATTCAAATGCCTGTCAATTTTATTTAACATATCAGGACAATCTGACTTGGAACAAAAAAACAATTTTCAGCAGAGGCCCAGGAAGAAATAATGCAGACATGTCTATATAACATGGAAGGACACAAAAGCAAACCCACACAAACACAAGGAGAAGATGCAGACCCCACACAGAAGGCACCCCAGCCAAGCATCAAACCCGAGAACCTACAGCCATAAAGCAACAATACTACCACTGCACCATCAAATATCAAGCATTACAACATTTAGAAACCACAGATATTATGAGGAACAGATCAGATCAAATATGAGGCAAAAATCTGAAATTTTTTTACAAATGGTGGTGGGTAGGGAATTCAGGTCCTTAACACCTGCATACAAGGTACAGGGTTAAAGCATGAGTATCTCTACCCAACACCATTTGTTCTCTAGCCACCAGTATATAGTAACTGGGGCATTTTACACACACACACACACACACACACACACACACACACACACACACACACACACACACACACACACACACACACACATACACACACACGATGACTACAGCTTGTTTACTCACAGACTGAAATGGGAGGTCCACAAATATCTTGATTGGCACAGCCATTGAGTCCATTTCTTGTAACTTGTAATCATTAAACTGTCAAATGTCCAGTGGAGAGCACTCATTGCATGCAACATGAAGCATTGTTGGAGTGGAGGCTACCATCATGACCAGGAACCTAAGGCAATGGATAGCAATCACTCTGGGGGCATGCAAAAGATGAAAGGTTGATAGTAAATCTGGTAATCATTTTAAGAGTAAAGAGACCCTACAGATCCTGGTATCCAGGAAACTATCTAAGAATGCAGCCTGACAAGACAGTTTTAGATGGAACTTTGCAAAGTTTACAGTCATACTAAACGTGTGGCTGTAGATACTCCCTCTGTTCAATGAGACCAGCTGGGGAGTCAGAAAACCAGGCCAAATAATTTATGTAAGGAATTATTCTGTCTCTGTACATCCTTAGGGATTTGGTCCCACAAATATAAGCCTACTGAATGTACCAAGTGACAACATAAGGTTGAATATACCTGCTGCCTGGCCCTAATAAAAAAAATACAGGCACCTTCTAGACTACTTCACAATCCTGATCTGTAGGTGAGCATCTCAAGAGTCCAAAAACTACATCTGATCTCTGCAGAAGCTATTTACGTGTCAGTGTGGAAAGACATACTGCGAATGAAGATGATGAGACTGCTTAGATCTAGAATGTGTATTAGGTCCCTTGATTTCTTTGGTACTTAAAATAATCTAGAATATTATCTGAGTCTGTACTGATCTTGTAAGACCAATGAGATGCTTCTTTTTTTTCAGGAGGTTAAGCTCTTTTTTTTACTTGCATGTTTTTTTCCTGGTGTGGAAGGATATCAGTGATAACATGCAGAACAGGAATAGTACAAAAGAATAGGTGATAACCTTGGTTTATTAAGCTCACTGTCTGTGGTCCAGTAGTAAAGCTGAAGCAACACTGAGCTAGACATCATATTCCCATAACCATCCCTTTAAGGAGATGGGAATTGTTATAAGCTTGTGTGGAGATGCACACAATTCCACTGAAATAAGAACCATCAACTCTATCCCAGCCATACCTCTCATATGTAGACATTTTCACAGAATGTCTATATTTTTGATCTGTTCCCCATATAATTTGTGGTGTTCTGGCATTTCTTCCTACAGAAAATGCAAACACAAAACCTGTTATCCCAGCAACTTTCTAAGAGAAATATTTAAAATCTTGCCCTATTTTTTTGCCTTTTACCCCACATTGTTTTAAGCTTTGTCTAGATTTCATGTGATAAAAAATTGAGCGGAATGGTCCCAGCTTCTTTGCTGAACCAAAGACTTGGACTGGTCCTGGCAATTAGTAAACAAGTTGTTCTGCATTCAAGTTGTAGAACCATGGTATCTACTAACTCATCTGCAGCATACTGTAGGTACTCTGTGGAAGGTGAAACTAAACACCTGCATCCAAAAGGGACTGTCTTTTTCTCCTTCACCATTTTTAGTGGTTATTCAGTTTCTGGATCAAACAACAGTGGACCTAGAAGGGGAAGTTCATAAAGGGCACTTCGATGTTGGTAACTACAGATCCAGAACATTTTACAAAGATGAATACATAAGCCAAAGTCTATCCATTTAGCAGCTCTGTGGTGCAGAGTGGTGGGGTCCTGACTGTGATTCACGGGGACTCAGGTCTGAATGGTAGGCCTGGTCTCTGTAGGAGCTGCATGAGGACAGGATGGGAATGTGATGTCCCTGCCTGGCTACAACCCTCAGTGGAGTGGAGGCTGAGAATGAGGACTCTAGCTCTAGTCCACAAATGTGATGGAGACAGAAAGACAGAGAGACAGGAGGTCAGAGCATATCTAGAGGGCACATGGATTTCAGGGCTACCTCTGTATGACATGCATGTGGGAAGTTAACAGACAGAAAGGAAAAAAGCCTCCATCATTGTCAGGATGAGCATGTACCAGAATGTTCTAACCTGCTGTCTGCCTTCCTGTGAAGCCTTGATACAGGCAACAATACATAACACATGGTGGTTGGCAGGGGCACCAAACAAGTTGTTAAAAAAAGTTTTATCTCAACTCATCAGATTTTTTTCAGACACCTTGAACGTTTTTTTGGTGAGCATATTGGGGAGATACAGATTCATGTGGCTCACAGAACTAATCCAAATGCATCTTGGATCAAAGGATAATTCCTTGCACCAAAGCTCTGGATAGTGTGGGTCAGTCTACTGTTAACAAATGTTAATAACTGATAGCTTCCATAGCATGTCCATTTCATTAACAGTTACCTGTTCAACAGGTGTAAACCTATGTGTTATTGCAGGTGTAGTTGATTTTATCACTAGCCACTGTTTTTACTACCTGCATTAAGAGCATTTTTTTACTGATTGTAGATTATTACACAGTCAGTTTCAGAAGAAGCCATAGAAACAAAGAAGGCCATAAAACAAAGGTTGATTATAAAGTCAATATCCCAGGAAGTCCTGGAAACAAAGTTTAATGCTGTTTAACACTATTATTAAACACATGCCATCTACTTTTACAAGAATACAATATATGAAAAAAATAATTTCACAGTACATTGACAGCCTCTGGACTGAGAGTAGCTAGACCTATGACTGACTGATTATGCATAATTATTACAAAGCTTTTCAGGGGTAAACTATTCTAACATAGATTAATTAAAAATAATACAAACAATTGGACTATTAATCTGCATAAGAAATGCCAGCATCACTGTGATTTAATCACTTGTTCCTATTTTAAAACTAATACTTACTTTACTTCTGCACCACCTTCACTCTGTTCTTCTTCTAACTTCTTTTCTTTCTTCTTCTTTCTTCTTCTGTTCTTCCTTCAGGCTAGCACAGGCTGCACAGCACAGATATTACCACCAAATAAAAAAAAATTTAAATCCAATGCCAAATTAAATTATTAATAAAAATCGGACTCCTTGCTTAATCACAGTCACGAATCAATCCACATTCTACAAGCCCACAACTGACTGATTGATTCTCGCTCTTTTCCCAGCACATAAAGCCCGGGAAGAGAGCGACAACCAATCAGCAGCATTTAGCCCAGCAAGCACGTCATGACGTGCCTGCGGACGTCGCAGTCCGAGCCCCTTCCAATTCTATGCGGTTTGGAACCGCATAGACTTCTGGGCATCACAATGATGCCTTCATTACTCCACCGGGCTGCAATAAAAACAAAAAAAAAATGTATTTAAAACTGCCGCAACCCGAGGCGGTTAAAGTACGCGAGTCGCGGACTCTAAGAATTTCACATTTTAAACAAAAAAAAAAAATCTGCTACTGTGATTACTGTCACACAAGAAATGGTATTTTTTTTTACATTTTCTTCTTTTTAGCTGAGGGGGCTGCAGTCCGATGCCACGAGCCACCCCTGGCAGAAATTGAAATGTGCAGAAAATGCAAATCTGAGAAATGCCACTGATTATGCCTTTTAAGTTTGCCCAGTCTTGTAGCGTTTTTGATTTTCTAGTAATTCGCTGAAAATTACAGTGAGTTAATTATATCAGTCTTTACAGTTTCAGAGCTTGTACTGATCAAAACATTCACACTAAGGCAAAATTTGTTGTTCTGTTAGCTTGTTTATTGAGTTAGAGTAACACTTAAAAAATATGGCCCTGATATGGGCCCTCTGTCCCCATTGTTGTTACCTTTGTTCAGTTATGGTGCAAAGATGCTGAGAGGTGTGACCACATTGATGTTTTTTTTAATCCTTATCAGCCACCTCATTTTTTTTCCTTCTTACCATTATGAAAAAAAGTTGTCCATCTTGTATGCCCTATTCACTTTTCAAGTATCATTCAATTGCAATTACTATGACTTGCTCAAATCCCTCCACCAATCACAGGCTTTGTCCAAATTTCTTGCTCTAAGATGTTGAGAGGGTATGATCTCCGATATCAAAGATATCTTCATATAAGATGAACTGATAGCCACAGCATCATAAGACACACAGTTTATGTTGCAGAAATACTACAGCACTAAAATTTGCAAGGAAATGTGAAGATGTACATCACAAATTGCCCTCCTTAAAGTTAGCAAAAACATGCAAAAGTTTGTAATAATGTAAAATAAAAAGTGTCTCAATTCTTTAAACAAACTGCAGAACTCAACCACTGAGAAACAAAATGGGAAAGATAAGAAACAGAGCAAACAAAAGCAATTTTAATGTTTCAGATGTTACCGCAAAGGCGTTACCGGCATTGATTTATCAACACGATACTGTACTTCCGCACCAATTACGTTTTGATTTTCTACAGAATACTTATGCACAGAACTTGCATTGAGGGGTATTGCACAAGTAATCTAATGGGAAAAAGCTGATGTTTCACTTACAATGTCTAAGACAAAGTGGCATTTGTGAAGTTCTTGAGCACATCTTACTAGACTGTTTTTCGTGACATGAATGTTGCAGACTGCTGAAGTTATTCCTAGATCCTTAGGAGAAATGGCAGTGATGTATGGACTTAGGACTGCTTATACAACAATGTTTAAATACCAGTGAGAGGGATGTCTGAAAGGTAAAAGGGAGAAGTAGGTGCAAGCTATCTGAACGGGACTCCAAAGAAATAAAAATGTTTTCTTGTACAGGCTTAGCTGCATCTTTGACACTCTCCTTTTAAAAGGTGGAGAACAGATAGCCCAGTTCTTTTCAGGCTTGGTCAGATATTTTGAGCTAAGAGGTTCCAAGGAATGCAAACCTCTGTTAACTGCTGCTGCTTTTGCCTCATAATGATCGTTGTCACTCTTCCCAAGCAGAGATACACAGACACGCTCTCATTCACACATACATACACTCAGAGACACACTAAGTTTCACTCATGGAAACATGCTTACAGTCACACACGCAGACAGAAACATAAAGGCTATTACAGAAATGCACACGTACATACTTATCTATCTTTTGCAAATCCATACATTACTTTCACACTCCATAATTAGCAAAACCACTAACAGCTCCACCGATCTCACTCGAACTCTCATGCACGCCTACACTCAGACGCAAACAGAAACACACATACACTCTCTCTTCTATTTTTTCAATTAAATTTCTTCTTTCCTTAGTTACACTGGCTAAGCAGGAAAAGTATTGCTTAGCCAGTGTAAAACAATGGCAACCCTTAAGTTTATTACAGTGTGAGGTCCACGGGAAGCTGAGCAGTCACAAACTGTAAGTACAAACCTCCTGGCATCGGTGACAACACAACATGGATTTTCACAGAATGTCCTGATTTTTGCCTTATATGTTAGGTCTGCACTCATAGCATACATGGTTTGTTGGGGAATGACTACGGACTTCAGTCACAAAAACAATTATATATGTTTTACACTTACTATCTCTCCGCTTAGTCCGCTACTGCACGCAAACACAAATGTTGAGATCTGAGCAACTAAGTTTATATGAGCAATATTTAAAATGTGACTTTATGTCCTATTAGATTTGCCTTGTCCCGTTTGCTTAAACTAAGCTACTGAAGGGTACTGAAGCACAACAAAAAAAAAAAAGAAAAAAAGGCACACAAGCATTGCACAGGTGCAAGACCCCCCCCCCCCAAGAAAAAACACTACCCTATTTTCAAAGTCTGCCCGGATGGAAAAACTATTAATACCATTAGGGCAAGGACGAGTATAATAATTAGCTATGAGTGTGATCAAGGCACACAACTGCCAGTAAAAGTAGCTATCAGCAAAAAAATTACTCAAACTTAACTACAGCTGACTCATGTAACTGTATGCAGCAGAAAGTTGAAGCTTGCCTATTTCTGAGAAAAAAATATCAAACCGTAGAACACTGGCTCCACGATATGCAGATACAAAACTAATCCTTCAAGAAAATAGCTGCGTCTGGCGACAACACTTAGAAGAATAGTTCCCAGAGTAGTTCAGGATTGCATTGCTGAAGGCACTATTAACATACAATGCATACTTAATTAATGAAGGCGTTTCCTGGGCAAAAAGAATGAAGAGGGCGGTGTGTGGGTGTTCCTTTGCCAGCAACAGAGGAAAGAGTGAAAATAGCAAAGGGCGTTATTAGTAAGCCGTTTCAGCGCCCTTACAGTTTTAACAGCTCTGCGAGATTGCAATAAGATGAAAGATGGCTTACTGTACCGGAGCTGTAACAATGGGGGTGAAAGAAGCATTCAAAATCATGACTTAGTGCAGCATATTGACTTTTTTCAATGGTACCTTCAAAAGATAGGGAAGAAAAGCATTTTGGAAATGAGGAAACATGCAAAATAGCACGTGTTTATCCTTTAAGTACACTTATTCAAAGACCCTTTTTAGGTATGACCTGGGCCAAACAGGCAAAAAAAAATATTTACATTTACAGCAAGTTAAAATCATGGAATACAAACACATTATGTGGTAATACAGCCACTCAAAAAAAGATACTAAGTAAGATAATGTTATTCCATAGCACAATACAGTTATTCTGTTATTTCAAGGTCAGAGACATTCTACACATACAGGAGCTGAATGAAAAGTAGCAGTGATCTTGGGACCTGTAGCATTCTCTCACAATGTACTCCACTCCACTCTACCTGGTCTTATTTTCTCCAGGATTACAAAACACAGACTATACCACTGAATTCACATGACCTCTCCCAATATCTATGTCAGGACAATGTTCATCCACTATCCACTGTTGCATGGCCAGGACTGAACCTGCGCTGCTCTTACTGAATCAAGAATTTCACTCTCATTACAAGAAGTCTCTTTTGAGGTCACATGTTGCAAGCTTTTCCTGGGAAGTAAAGAGTGAGATCACCCTCCTGTCCCTCTTTCTGAAAGTAGAGATAAACGATGTAATTTCCCAGTAAATATATATGTTCTTGGTCTTTCATACAACACTGAGAAGGTGCATTAAACAGAATACCTTATGAATGTCCAGCACCTTCACCATTTCTCCTCCGATACTACTCACTTCCGCAGTACTGCCATACTGCAGTCATTTGCCACAGTGATTTTACCTACAGAAAAGGGCCCAATCCCATCAACTGTTCTGACACTACCTCATCAAGGAGAACATGGCCATTGAGTGGAAGAGTTTATCAGACTGATCATTTCACTTCTCAATAGTACAGTGCACTGTACTGTACAGTACCCCCAGATGATGTCTGCATTTCCTCTTTCAATAAACGCCTACATAAAAGTCCTGTCCTCACCCATCCCCAGGTCAGTGAATAGTTTACAAGAACCTCCTTAGACTAACTGACTGTCATTCTTTAGCTCTCCAAGCTCCTCCCACAACTGGTCTTTTGCTTCAGTGACCACTGAAGCTGTTGCCTTTCAAGCCTATTTGCAACTATCAGTCAAATCCAGAAGAGCCACCTCCCCCAACACTTCGCTTGCACTACATCGACACAGTCTTTCTTTAACTTGACAGTTACTCTTAATGAATGCCATATACCCAAAAGGTGAATGGGATGAGGTCTTAAACAAGGTTCATTCAGATTCAGTGTCACCTGCCTGTTTAGGTATATGGGGACGTTCTTCCAAAAAATGGAAGCTGAATGTCATCCTGCAGAGAAACATTTTCATAGGCATTCTCAGGACACATTTACTACGTTTGTACAATTTGTCCAACTGCTGCCTTGGTTATAGGACTTAAGTCACCCTAAGTGGTTATCAGCTGGCAGCACAGCAATTTTCTTCTCCAGACTTTTTTTCTAACACCTTTATTAACTTCACATGCTTAACAATGACATGGGTACACACACATTTATACAAGAGAAAGCAACCCATTACAAAGATGTTTATTTCTTAATAACAATTTAATATTACACAGAAGGCTCAAGTCCTATCTTCCCTGGAATTTCAGTGCTCCAACAGAACATTATTCTGAATGCATTGTAACCACAGCTTCTACTTATTTCTATGTAATTTGCTCCTTCCCTTTTCTAAAAAAAACACCTCCAATTTAATATTATACAGAAGGCTCAAGTCCTATCTTCCCTGGAATTTCAGTGTTCCAACAGAACATTATTCTGAATGCATTGTAACCACAGCTTCTACTTATTTCTATGTAATTTGCTCCTTCCCTTTTCTAAAAAAAACACCTCCAATTATTTTATCTCCTTTACAACATTCAATAAGTTTGTTAATATTGTTTTAGTTTTTTATTTCAATTCTCCATTCATTGCTTTTTGGCAGCCAGTAGCATTAAGGTTAGCAGGTCCTTACTGTGCATAGGCAATACAGTTTCTATATCCCAGCCCAAAAGAATAATTTCCTTACTTATAATAATTTGCTTCAACATTTCTGACAAAATACCCTATAGGGTAATTTTAAAATCTACCAATTTGTTGCATTCCCAAAGCACATTGTACCAAGTGCCCATTCTCTTTCCCAACACACCTCTAACAATTGCTGTCTATTTGTGGAAATATTCTCTGAAGTCTACTTGGGGTATGAAATACCTATACAATCACTTCCATGCAAAAAACTAAACCACCTAGATTTTGTTGCATACTTGGGAGCCATACAAATATCCTCCTATTGTTTCCTTGTATAATGCCTTTCCATTCTCATGTCTCAAGACTTTTCTAACCTCTTTTGATTCTTATAGTTACTGTGCATTATTCTGGATACCCTACTAATTATTCCTTGCTTAACAGCAGATTCTGTTCTAGACTTAACTAAAAACTCAATTAGAGATGGCCTTTTATTTAATATTTCCATATCCCTTACTCTTTGCCTGTATCATGTTATCAGCCCTGATAGGGAAAGCAGTCTCCAACCCTCAGTCTAAACTTCTGCTTGGCCTCATCCCACTCTGTGGCTTTTTCCTCTCTAGCTATCTACTTCCAATACTCTGGTTCATTTGCTACTTTCCAAAAACATCCAGTGTCTTGTCTATTTTCTATACCCCTGCTTGCACTCATCCCTACTGGTAATGCATCATTTTTGAAGTCCTACTAATTACTTTTTTAACCACCACTTCTGTTCTAGGTTCCCTGTCCTGAGTCTTGAGAATATATAGCACTGAGTTTGATGAAACAACTGCAAAGTCAATCATCAACCTTTAGCTAAAGGTGCTGTGCATACAAGCAGGCATGTCTGAATGGTGCCCTAAGAGACAGCAAGTTATGTAAAAACTTACTAAACAGTAGATGTCTTAATGATCACTGCTACAGTACTCATAGCATATTTCCGTCCACTGACATCTGGCCAGGGTACCAAAGCTTTACCCTCCTGAGGGCGCACGCCCGGCATATGACCTCAGCTGCCTGAAAACTACCGAGACAGGAGACTGGTCAGCTAGGAGGGGCATAGTTGAACAGGTGAGCAAACTCCCCCAAAAACAAGAAGTAGGTGATTAGTCTTTCCTTCAGTTGTGAGCTATGTTGAAACAAAGGAAAAGAGGGGATGGCAGGAGGGGAAGAATACTGCAACAGTGATGAGTAGGATTATCTATTGTTATGCTAAGTTCTTACACAACTGTACCATGTTCTGACTGAAATCACTATTGCAGTATTCTTAACATATGGGTGATTCCCAGAGCTGACGGACGTAGAGAACAGGGTTGCTGGTTAATGGGAGAATGAGCTGTCCAGAAGTCCAGACAGGACAGACCTAGTAAAGGTAGCTCTGGAAATGGAGAAAACATCAACTTTGCAGTGTTTGGTGAAGGTGTGCTAATAGGACACGGTGGCAGCTTTCAAGATGAAGCTGGCATCTACACCTTTGTGTAAAGCACCAAAAGAGGCCACTGCCAGAGTAGAATGTGCTTTTGGGCAGGAAGGTAAGGTTTTACCATAATTTGGATAGCAGAAAGAGATGGATTTAAATATCCAAAGTGCAACAATTTACTTTGAGACCATCTGGCCCAGTTTGAAATCCACAAAGGAAACAAACAGTTGGTCAGTTTTTCTGACAATTTTTGTTTTGTTTTGTCCAAGAAGAACTTCAACTGCCTGTGAATGTCTAGTGAGTGCAGAATTATTTTCCTCCACTCTGGAGACTAGCGTTGCCACCCTTCCGTTTTTTTCCCCGGAGTGTCCGGAAATCAGTAGGGGACTCCGGTTCTCGCTCTGAGACTCCGGAAATACAAAGCACTTCATCAGCGCGTCTGTATGCTAACGAAAAAATGACACTGCCATCTTGGTTGATTGGCTGCTTGCTGCATCAAGAGGCTCATGTAGCAAGCAGCCAATCAACACTTAGATTTACTAGTCAATGCCCGCAAAAGCCCACGAAAATTAAGGCATAAAAAGCGGTGCTCTCAGCTATTTGTTGCCTTTTTGTAAAAGGTCAGTGAGGTACTTAAGATCTGAAATTTCTTTTCTTTGCTGGTTCGACTGTTCAGAAATCAGGACGTCTTTGGTGGATTGCCTGGTGTGGTCTTCTTGTGGCCGTGTCCTTGTCTGCTGTCTTTTTTGCTGCTGGAGCCTGGAATTGGAAGGAAGGATTTGGGATACTCGGGAGTCCTAGCCCTGCTGCTTGCTTGCTTGCTGGAGTTTGGGAGGGAAGAGTAGTGCTGTGGACCGGGTGGTGTTGTGTTTTTCCCCTGCTTGCTTCCTGTGCATTTGCAACTCGTGTTAGCTGCCTGTCCTGTTCTGGCTGACAGATTATTTAAGGAGCCCTATTGCTGCTTTTCTGGAGGCAAGTGGAAATTTTTTTAACATGGATGGATTGAAAGAAGTAGATTTTCAAATCTTAGTGTGGCAAGGGGAATGAAATCCTGCCAGCACAGCTACTAGTGAATTTTTTTTAATTTACTTCTGACTCGTTGCACATTTTTCTACTTAGTGGTAACTGTATGTGATATTAAAGACTTGTGCTGAAGGGTGCTAGAGTAAAGGGGTGTGGCTATTAAAGGGAATGGGTGTGGCTTGACTGTGCATGGGGCTTGTTTGCCAGGAAATGGCACAATAGAAAGGTGGCAACACTACTGGAGACTGGAGAAAAAGGAAAGGAGATGAATAGCCTGATTGAAGAAAAGTTCATTCACTACCTTAGGCATCATAGAAGGTTGGTCCTAATAGTCACCCTGGCCTTGTGGAGAATCAGAAAAGAGCCATGAGTGCTTGAAGTTTGCACACTCTATGAGCCACGATAAGGGCCAATAAAAGGACAGTTTTCCAGATGCAGAATTTTAGAGCGTTAGATGACACTAACTTGAAAGGGGCCAATGCCAGCTTGTCCAGCACAAAGTTAAGATCTCAGGGAGAAGAAATAGGTTGTCTTGGTGGTTTGAGATGTAAGGCTCCCTTAAAGAAAGATTTGGCATCTGTTCCGGACAACATAGGAGGGTCAAGAGGCAAGCAGGCATTAATGGCAGACAGATGAACAGTAGGCCAAACCAGACTTTAATAGTTCACATACACACTGAAGGACAGTGGAAACCGCTGGTGAGTGGATCCTGGCTGTGTTTATGGCATCAAACAGAAAATATTTTTTACTTAGCCACGTATAGTTTTCTGGTAGTAGGTTTCCTGGCTTCTTGTAAAACCTGAACCACTCCTCAGAGAGGAGATACTTTTTACAAGTCAGAACCCTATCATCCACAGAGTGAGACTGAGCCAGGCTAGATCGGAATGGAGAAGCAGACATTGTTGTGTGACCAGGTATGGTTGCAGCAGTATCTTCCAGTGGTTTCTCTTGGACAGGAGAAGTAGGAGGGGGAAACCAATGATGTCTTGGCCAGAAGTAGAAGTTTTGGAGCTTCCTTTTGGACTTTTATAAGGGGTCTTGAAAACAGTGGCAAAGGAGGGAAGGCACAGAAGAACCTCCCTGATTGCTGGACAAAGAAGTTATCTGCCCTCCAAGCTAAGGAAGAAGAGATCCTGGAACAGAATTGAGGAAGCTGGTGTTTTACTGGGAAGCAAAAAGATCTATTTGTGCAGTGTCCTTCTGGTGTCTGACTGTTTTGAAGACCTGTATGTGCAGAGACCATTCATGAGGGACCTACTTAAGGAGTAAGCCAGCAAATTCTTCTGGGAGGGAATGTATGCAGCTATCAAAGTCATGTTCATTTGAGACATTAGGTGCCATGCTTTCAGTGGGTAAGACCTTGTGCCCCCCTGTTTACATATCACATAACTGTGATGTTGCCAGAGTACACCATGAGTGTGTCTGGTTTTCATAGGTGAGAGAAGATCTGCAGAGCTTGCAGAAGAGCTCTCATTTCTTTCACGGTGATGAGCTCATTCAGCAGCAGAGAAGGCCACTTCCCTGCACTCAGTGAGATCCTGTCCATGCCTCACATGCTCTGTCTGAGACATCTGTATTGAGAACATAGGAGGGAGGGGCTGGGGAAAAAAGGAAGGCCCGGGCTGAGTGTGAAATACTTCTGCCATCAGAGGAGCTCCTATTTGAGACAAAGTATGAATGGGATCAGAGTACCCAATGGATGAAAATGTTGGGACCCACAGATTTCAGGTACTAATGAACTCTCCACATATGTAGTCTGACTAGAGGAATCACTGGGATGCTAGCCTGTTCCGTGGCACTAAGTGGAGTGTTTGAGTAAGCTAGCCAGACTGTGAACCTTTTCCTAAGGAAAAAAAGAATGCATTATGTGTCTGTTTGGTAAACAACCCAGAAACACTCGGTTCCAAGTGGGTGAGAGATAGCATTTTTTGAAACTGACTGTGAATCCAACTATTGTCAGAATATGTACTGTGTAATGTGTATGCTCGAGAAGGGTGTACATGAAGAGAGCAAGAATCAGAAGGTCCTCCAGGTAAGGGAAAATCTGAATTTCCAGTGTGCATCAGAAAGTCACCACTGGATTTAGGCACTCTGTAAAAACTCTTGGGGCTGTAGAAAAAAATAAAGGGCAAAGCCGTAAACTGAAAATGCAATGGGCTACAGATGAATTAGGAATTTTCTACAAAAAGGTTGAATGGGGATGTGGAGGTAGGCATCCTTTAGGTCTAGGGACAACAGAAAGGCAGGAGTAGAATGAAGGGGAAGAGGCTGGAAGAGTGAGAATTTTGAAAGAAGGATCTTTCAGGAAATTGTTTAGAGGAGAGAGATCCACAAAGGGTCTACTTTTCTTGGCTCCAGACATATTCTGGAAAAGAAACCTATTCCCTTGAAGGGATTTGACACCCTTTCTAAGGTACCCTGATCTCATATGTCCTGAACAAAAAGGATCACGCAACAGACACTAGATGAGAGATGGAAGAGGCATGCTCTTTATGGATGGAATGCTTTCCTAAGTCATGGCACAGCCTTCTTTAATGATAGCCAGAACCCATTTCTGTGGAGTTACCATTTCTCAAAATGGGAGAGACAAAGTCTTCTGAATAGAGAAGTTGAGGGGACAGGTAGTTGGGAAGGGAGTCACAGGTTTGTGCTTCCATAGGGAGGCCTCCCTGAAGAAGATTCCCTATGCGGTTTGCCTGGAATCTTTTTCTTGGTGCTTTTTTTTGTGAGTGGACCTAGGATTCCTCAAAGTAGACTTAGCTGGGTAGTTTCTATGGTATGTAGGGACTGTAGAACGTAAATTCTGTATGCAGTCTTTCGTGTTCTTTCCTTGATCTTCTAGGGTTTTGAAGAGACTGACAGCCTGTGGACCAAATAAGAGATCTTTGTCAAGGGCAAATCCAGTATTTTACACTAATTCCTCAGGGATGGGCTGACTGCATAACCATGCATACCTTCTGATGACTGAGCCTGTGTCAGAAGCCTGGAGGTGGCATCCGCAGCATTTTATAATGTGTGTGGCTGTTTGTCTAACTTGAGACAGTAAAGGTCTGCATTTGCTGCTTAAAATCTGTTGACTGTGGGTCTGACGTATTTTGCAAAGACTAATATAGGCAGCAAATACTTGGTCATTTGGATCTGGTAGTTAATAGCTCTGAAAGGTAGGGTGGAAGAACTGAAGACCTTCTTTCCCCACCTATCCATGCCATTGGGAAGGGTAATAGCCCTGGGAAGCAGCTTAGATGGCTTATCAGCAAAAAGGGAAACTGCAGCAGGGTCAGCCACATGATTTAATACAGATATTTAAGGTCATCAGGTACTTTACACAACCTGTCTGGTCTTTTAGGTGCTGGTGGCTGAGAGTCAGAAGCTGAAAATGTAGACTGGAAGGCATTCTGATATGCCTCTAGAATAGGGGGGTGCTGGAGTGCACATTTCCAGAAGGCTACAGCATCTCTTTTGTACCTCAGAGATTTGCTTTGATTACCATTCAAAATGCCTCAAGTTTTGAACAATTTTCCCAAAAAAGGTCTCTTCCATTGGAGAATCTGGAAAAACGAAGTCCACGTCATCCAGACAGAGGTGAGCTGGAGAATGCATTAGTGAGGAGTAATCCAAAGAATTATTAGAGTCTGCATTTTGTTCATCCTTATAGGAAGACAAATCTTGGGTATGTACTGGAGGGACCCGAGAAAGCTTTTTTTTTTTGTTTTCTCTTTTTATGTGTGACATCTGCCTGAACAAGTCTTGGAAGTTTGGACCCCTGGTGTACTTCACAGTACCTGGAACCTCTTCCTGGATTAGAGTTTGGGGGACTCCATTTGGTCTTTCCAAAATAATTAAGCATGGTTCCTCCAAGGAGGCATTCCAGCCTCCAAAGGGGTCTCAGTAGCAGGCAACCAAGAGTAAATCTGACAACCTCATCAGGTACATCCGACATAGAAATATTAGACTGAAAATTATCTCAGGGTCTCATGTATTTCTTTTTGGCAGAAGGACAACATTGGGTGCAGGGGATTCTGCTATCTTTACTTAGGTCAGCGTTTCTATTCCAAGGAACGTGTTAAGGGAGGAAAGCCTCGACTCAAGGGTTTTTAGAATCAATGACTGACATACAGAGCAGGATTTGTAGTTGTGTTCCGGGCCTAAACAGAAAAGGCACTTAGTGTGCATGTCCTTGAATGGAATCTGCTACCACACTCGCACTTACCCTTTCTGTCATCTAACAAAAGTTTTAAACCACAGTCCAAAATACAAAAAAGGAAGGTTCCTCAATGTAGCACTTATCTGAAAACCAAACAAGTGAAGCAATGGTGCCAATGATCTAACACAGATCAGTCCAATGGATGCTCAACCTAGGTTCAGGCTGGTGACAAGATAGTTTGAGGAACTTTTGAAAACAGCTGCCTATATACCCTGATGCATAAGAGCTGAGGTTCTTATCAGACATATGCCCTCGGAAGGTAAAGGTTTTGTATCCTGGCTGGAAACCTATATGTTAAGAATACTACAAGAGTGATTTCAGTCAGAACATTATTCAATAACAGTGCAAGTCCTGAAAGCAGTACAAAAGGAGTGCGATTCAAGAGAAATAACTGCAAAGTGCAACACTAGCTTTTCCTCAGTCTTCAGATTCTGTACATATTTGAATACAACTTTGCTAGACTGCTTGAGTACTCTAACTTCTTATCTAATCTACCACTGTTTCTTTGATTGTATTTTAGTTCTTTCTGTATTTGGCACCTGGTACTGTTTGTACTTGCTGCATAGTCTTTGTATTTACCAAGAGTGCTGTTACAACGGCATAATGTCTTAAACTGGAAAGGCATGTAGCCATGATTACAAATAAAAAAAAAAGAAAGAAGATTCTAACAGATAATGACAGTTACCAAAATAACACTGCTTATCCCTTGTTTAACATCTGTCAAGCTGACAACACTGAACGAGGGCTACTTCAAGGTGACAACACTGAACGAGAGCTATTAACCAACAGTGAGAACAAGGAAGTGTTTCCAGAAGTACTGATTCAC
>NC_056728.1:595274904-595279904 GCF_019279795.1 Protopterus annectens
TATATCTGGGCATCCCCATTTCCTTGTTATCATGCTGAAGACTTGTGGATCCAATTTCCATTCATGGGGATTCATGAGGTCTCTGCTTAGTTCGTCTGCCAGAGTATTTATCTTTCCTGGCAGGAATTGTGCCTGCAGATGTACCTGGTAAGTCAATGCTGTGTCCCACAAAGTCATGGCTAGTCTGCAAAGGGAGTAAGAATGAGTGCTTCTCTGCTTGTTTATATACCACATGACCATGGTGTTGTCTGAAGTAGGTCCTTGAAGGCTGTCAGGGCATTCTTAACAGCTAGCATCTCTTTTTGATTGATATGTAGATGCATTTGGTTTGCGGACCATGTGCCTTCAATACATCTTCCTGCCATGTGGGCCCCCCCAGGCGTAATATGAAGCATCCGTTGTTATTGTCTGTCTGGCTTGGGAAAAAGTGAATGGCTGTCCCTTGTTCTGGTGACAAGCCTTCGCCCACCATTGAAACTCCTGTTGCAGGCAGGGAATGAGGGTAATTATTGTTTCCAGGCTGTGGCAATGTTGAGTCCAAACAATTTTTAGTTACCAGTGAAGTTTCCTCATATGCAGTCTCGAATATGGAATTAGTAGAATGCAGGATGCCATGAAGCCCAAAGCCTGCAGAATTTTTCTTGCAGATAACTGGGCCTTTGTTGCCAACAGGTTGAAATAGGTAGTCAGTTGCCTTTGTCTGGCGTGAGATAAGCCATCTGGGCAGTTGTATTTAAGCTTGCACCCAGGAATATTATCTCCTGAGAGGGTACTAGTTTTTATTTCTTTTCGCTGACTGTGTACCCTAGGCTTGTTAGGAATCTCTTTACAAACGCCAAATGCTGTAGTAGAATGTCCTTGTTCTCTGCTTGAATGAGGCATTCGTCCAAGTAAGGATATATTTATATTCCTCTTTGTCTGCAGAATGCAATTATTGGTGTCAGGCACTTTGTGAAGACCCTGGGCGCAGTAGATAAGCCAAACGGCAGTGCAAAGAATTGGTAGTGCATTGAGCCAGCTTTAAATCTGAGGTATCTTCTGCATGTTTGTCTGAATGGGACATGCAGGTATGCCTCTTTTAGGTCTAAAGTCACAAGCCAAGCCTTCTTGCCCAGCATGGGCAGAAGTTGCTGTAGAGTCAACATTTTGAATTTTGATATATCCAGAAAAGTGTTTAGAATAGATAGGTCCAGTATTGGTCTCCAGGTCTTGTCCTTTCTTGGTACCAAGAACAGTCTTGAATAAAATCTGTCCCTACTCCTGCTCTGGTACTTGTTGAATGGCCCTCATGTCCATAAGGGATGAGACTTGCTTTTGTGCCTCTGACCATTGATGTTTTGGCAGATCTGGCCACCCGTTTGTCCTCGGCAGGGTATGGAAGTGAAACTTGTAGCCTTGTAACACTATGTCTAGGACCCACTTGTCCTGGGTTATTATGTGCCAATTTTGAGAAAAAAGTGCTAGTTTTCCCCCTAAAGGTGCTGCCAGAAGATAAGAGCTTGGAGCAGACAGGGAGAAGTCATTGGGACTGTTTCCTGTATGGCTGTGATTTGTCTTCTCCACTTTTGGAGCTAAAAGCACCCCATTGTTTAGACCTGTACGAACCTTGGGGCTGGGATCTGCCTCTTGGGTGTCTGTGCCCCTTTGTGGCCTATCTGACACTGGAAAGGACCAATTCTTGTAGGCCAGTGTCTGCTAAATCTTAGAGGTTGTACCTGTAAGAAATCCTTAACCGTTTGATTAGATTTAGCTTTGTCCTTCATTTTCTTTAACACCTCTTCTGCTTTAACACCAAACAAGGCATCATGCTGTAATGGGGCATCTAATAATTTTGCTTTGACATGATCAGGCAGATTTTGCTCCTTTAACCAAGCATGCCTCCCGATGACAGAACCCGTAACAGGGGCTGTGCAGGAGGCCTCCAAAGAATCAAAACCACATTGCAAAGTATGCTTTCCAACTTGTTCAGCTGCATGCAAAGAATTTATCAACATTTTCTGTTTAAGCAGTGACATAATATATTGCTGATATTTCAGCATATGAAACTGACAATTTAAAGCCCTTATAGCCAAGATAGCAGAAGTGTATATCTTTTTCCCCATCTGTCCAATGCCCTAGAATCCCTGTCAGAGGGGGTAGGGTTTTTTGCAGCGGAAGCCTTGACCCCTTTGGGACCCTGAGAGATAGTTTCTGGGTCAGCAGCAGGGTTTTTGAAAAGGAATTTATGAGAGTCAGGGACCCTGTAGTACCTGTCCTAGCTTAACAGGAGCTGGAGGTAAGGAGTCAGGGGTCAGACTGGAATCTGAAAATACATCATCAACAATGTCTAACACATGTGGAAAAGCTAGGGGCCTGTGTTGTGGTAGTAAAAGGAAGTCTCTAAGCCTTTTCTTAGATTCCGAAAAATCTTGGCTTTCCCAGTGGAAATGCTCCCTCATGGTATGCAAGGTTTCCCCAAAAAAGTAATCCTCAGGAGGAGAGGCTGAAGGCATAGAGTCTTCAGCATCAGAATCCTCATAGGGAGGAAGAGAGCATTCCTGATCAGAACAGGAATCAGATGAATTGGAAACCTGATCTGAATATTCATATTCTGTCTCTTGCCTAGGCCTTTTATCAGGTGGGGGATGGGAACCCCTGATCACAGTAATTAAGTCTTCGGCCATTTTGAGCATCTGCTTTTTGGGCATGGAGGCCTGTCCATGAGGCTGTTGTACTTGTTTCTTTGTCTTTAAAGGTGCTTTAGTCTTTGCCTTTGAAGCTGAAGTTGTTTTAATGTATAACTGAGTAGGACTGAAAACACCCTCAGAAGCCGATGCCTGCTCAGTGGCTCCGGACCCATCTGAGGGAATAGTCTCCGAAGGTCCCATACCCTGAGCTTCCAGAGGCCTAGTCGACTCCACGTGGGGAGATGGTAGCGGCCTGCGAGTCTAAAGTAGTGGGTGTCAGGTGCTGCGAAGGCACCTCACTGAGAACCGGCATGTCCTTTTCTTTTTCTTTGCGTTTCTTGTGAAATCCGGTAGTCGGATGGCTATCCGATGACATTGTGTAATTACATCTTCTGCTAAAATAGTGTAATGCAAAATCGTACCGACGCTTAATAGTGTGTTGGTTAAATCTAGCACAAATCTGACAACTAGCAACATCGTGGTCAGGGCCTAGGCAAGGAATACAGTAAGAATGAAAGTCCTTATGAGGTATTTGCTTCACACAAGAAATACAATTATTAACTTTTTCTGACATTGGTCTGGAACAAGAAAAATGTTTCCCAATGGGGTACTTAGCTTTTAATGAAGACTTCGGATCTGAAATTCGAACACGAAAATCTCAGGAGTCGGCCAACCGGCACTTGCGAACTGCTTATGCTTCGGGCACCGCGCGGCAAGAAAGACTTAAGAAAATGGCGTCGGCTGCATATTTTATACCACTGGCGCACTGACATCAGGAAGAGGTGACAGCAACCGATGCCAGACCTAGACTTTGGAATTCAGGCCGACTGAGGGTAGCCTGCCAGCAGGTTAACCCAAGTGTAATGACTGCAAAAGTGAAACACAAAGAACATCTGTAGTTTCCCCATCAGCAGAGATAGCAACCCATTAGGGATATCATTGGCAAAAACTGGAACATCATAAGAGCGGACCACAACACCCACCAGATAGTGGGTAATGAGCCTGTCTTCTCATACAAGAAGACCAGAACGCTCAAACAAACCTTTGAAAGGAAAGAGATCCCCATACTCAGGAATGGCGCAGACCCCAAAGAGCCTGCTAACCCACAAAACCCCAGAGGTATGGGCCCTTGCAAGCATTGTATAGTCTGCCCTTTCATACACTCAGGCACATCCTACACTTTTCAACACTGCAACGTCACGGTGCAGTTCAATGCCCAGCATGACTGCCACTCAACTTTTCTAGTCTATACAGCCTACTGTGACCAATGTTCTTCCTTCTACATTGGAAAAACAATTAGAAAGCACTCAAACTGGGTGAAGGAACACCTTGCATCCATCAGGCATAATGACAGTTGCAATGCATAAAGCAGACATGCCACTAGCTGCAACGGCTTCGCCCGTTTTAAATTTCTAGTGTTAGAGAAGGTCCAGCAGTTTTTTGGAGATTGCAACACACTACTGGAGCTGAAGGAATTAAGATGGCAACTCCTCCTTGAAGCAGATACCCCACCAGGGCTCAACAAGAATCTCAAAATTAAATGTGCATTAAAGTGGTAGACTTACAAAGTTACAGCACGCCCCCTAGTAGCAGGAGGTTAGCAGATAAAACCTTTTGTTTTACAACAGTGTCTCTCATTAGTCCAAATACCACTGCATTAGCGCAGTCTATCTACCAATCATAGTGAAGCATTTTTTATACCAGTTAGACTATTTAAAGCTCACACAGTCCTGCAAAAACATTACATTTTGCTCTGATGAAGTTCGATTATTATCAATAAAGAGAACGAAAGCGCTCAGCGTCTATTCATTGGTTTTTGTTTTTAACAGTTCAGTAGTATAAATTTATTTCTTCCTAGTCTTATTCGGTTTTGTTTTTCCATATCTATATATATATATATATATATATATATATATATATATATATATATATATATATCTACACACATATACATAGGTTCATAGGTAGGTACTAGGCTATTGGTCCTAGGGCCTATATAAGCCTAGCCAAAAAATGTACCCTGGCTTTCGCCACCCAAGAAAATTATTTTCCTGTGCCCCTGTTTAGCAGAGCCACAGAAGTGATCCCTGGGGTGAATTTCCCATTTCCCATCCAATCATCAAGATTTTTCTTGAAGAGTGCTAATGAGGAGCTCTGTTTGACATAGATAGGTAGTCTGTTCCAAGGTATGGGAAGTCTCTGGGCAGGAATCTATCCCACCAGCATGTTCTGTTTATTGTGGTGACAAGGTTTAGGTCCCTAGAGCGTGTAGCTCGGATGGATTGGGATTTCTTTAAGTGGAGCATGTCCAACAGCTCTGGGTTTGACATAGTT